>NC_134355.1:291368082-291505582 GCF_048569485.1 Anomaloglossus baeobatrachus
AAGCCACTCCTTTGTTATTTTAGCTGTGTGCTTAGGGTTATTATCTTGTTGGAAGGTAAACCTTTGGTCAAGTCTGAGGTCAAGAGCACTCTGGAAGATGTTTTCTTCCAGGATATCTCTGTACTTGGCCGCATTCATCTTTCCTTCAATTGCAACCAGTCGTCCTGTCCCTGCAGCTGAAAAACACCCCCATAGCATGATGCTGCCACCACGTTTCACTGTTGGGACTGTATTTGCCAGGTGATGAGCAGTGCCTGGTTTTCTCCACACATACCGCTTTGAATTATCATCAAAAAGTTCTATCTTTATCCCATCAGACCAGAAAATCTTATTTCTCATAGTCTGGGAGTCCTTCATGTGTTTTCTCGCAAACTCTATGCGGGCTTTCATATGTCTTGCACTGAGGAGAGGCTTCCGTTGGGCCACTCTGCCATAAAGGCCTAACTGGTGGAGGGCTGCAGTTGTAGTTGACTTTGTGCAACTTTCTCCCATCTGCATCTCTGGAGCTCAGCCATAGTGATCTTGGGGTTCTTCTTTACCTCTCTCACCAAGGCTCTTCTCCCATGATTGCTCAGTTTTGCTGGATGGGCAAGTCTAGGAAGTGTTCAGGTGGTTCCAAACTTCCTCCATTTAAGGATTATGGTGGCCACTGTGCTCTTAGGAACCTTGAGTACTGCAGAAATAATTCTTTTGTAACCTTGGCCAGATCTGTGCCTTGCCACAATTCATTCTGTGAGCTCCTTGGGCAGTTCCTTTGACCTCATGATTCTCAGTTGGTCTGACATGCACTGTGAGCTGTGAGGTCTTATATAGATGGGTGTGTGCCTTTCCAAATCAAGTCCTATCAGTTTAATTAAACACAAATGGACTCCAATGAAGGAGTAGAACTCTCTAAAGGAGGATCACAAGGAAAATAGCAGAATGTGACTTAAACTTGAGTGTCTGAGCAAAGGGTGTGAATACTTATGACCATGTGATATTTCAGTTTTTCTTGTTTAAGAAATTTGCAAAAATTCTACATTTCTGTTTTTTTTCCTGTCAAGATGGAGTGCAGAGTGTACATTAACGAGAAAAATGAACTTTTTTGAATTTACCAAATGGCTGCAATAAAACAAAGAGTGAAAAATGTAAAGGGTCTGAATACTTTCCATACCCACTGTATATGTGCATGTAGCTCTCAAACTATTTATATGTGCATGTAACACTCAAACTATGTATCTGTGCATGTAGGTCTCAAGCTATTTATATGTGCATGTAGTTTCAAACTATTTATATGTGCATATAGCCTCAAACTATTTATATGTGCATGTAGCCTCAAACTATTTATATGTGCATGTAGCTCTTTCAAAGACAAGTCCAGCTATATCATTACATGGCCAGTCAGTTCCTCTGCTACAGAGAAATCATAGCTTAAATTTATATGCAAATGAGACTGTAAAACTATGGTAAATCTGAAGCCTCTGCCACTCCAGCTCTATTCCCAACCCAGCTCCACCTCCCTCCTGCTTAACTGACAGCCTCTATGATACCTGACTTCAGGAAAAGGAGCTGTTAGGGGTACTTTGCACACTACGACATCGCAAGCCGATGCTTGTGTGAAGCCCCACAGGTGTAGTGTCAGTGTCGGTGCATTACCTTCAGGGACTCCACGTTGCTGGATCTCCGTCACTGGTAGGAAATCTTCTTGTTTGATCGTGACGCCACTCTCAGTATTGCGGTCAGTGGGGACCGCCACTGCAGGTTAGGGGACGCCTGGGGCTGATGGTGGGTGCAGTCGGATGTAGTAGCCTCCTGAGAGTGAGGCAAGCCCCAGGGCCCTGTGTAGGTTTGTAGTACCACAAGTCGCAGAATAACCACACAGGCAGGAATGTCTTTCAAGGGCTTTTACTCACATTTGATGGCAGGGTGAGTAGCCCGGGCGTAGCTGGGATGAACCAGATGGGAACCAGGTATCCTTCAGGCTGACTTTATGAGGGTGACTACTGACTCGCCTTCCTTAGCCCTTGGTGGTTTGGGGTGACCCCGACTTTGAGTCCCTATGGGGGTCACCCAGGGAAGATGCTGCAGCCTCTCTCCCCCTTTTGTTTGCCGTTTGCTTGTTCCCCGGACCAGGCCACTCCAGCTGCTTGCCTCCTGTGACCTATGGGCCCTCACTGCGGTTACGTGGCTGCGGCTTTTGTGGTGTTGTGGTGTGGGCTTTGAGAGCCCCACACCGGCAGGTTTAGCAGAAGAAAGCTGGATCTATCTTCGCTTCGGGATTTGCCGCCCGGTTGGGCCTGGTGCTCTCTAGCAGTCTCCTTACTTCCCACTCCGTGCTTTCTCTCTAGCTGAAGCTGGCTTTCAGGTAGCACTCCTAGTTGACCGTTCTCCCCCGTCAGTAGCCACTGCGCGGGCGCTGTTAGACAGCAACAGCCCCACAGGTCTGCTCCTCACTGAGCCCTATGGAGTTCTCTGCTCTAACTGACTCACTGCTCCTCCTCTCCTGTTCTTGCCTACGCCACCTAGCAACCAGACTCTCCACCACACCCCTTGAGAGGAGATGGAGGCTCTACCCCCTCCACTATTCCAGTGAAGGTGAAGGCTTGCCCCCTCCTGGGATCCCCAGGGGTCCTCTCATGGGTACATGTGTGAGACCTGATCACTATGCGCCTGTGTTCCACACCCCAGTCAGCCTTCTGGATTACCTGTATTGTACTGTCCCCAGCATGGGTGCAGTACTCAGTGGTGCCTGACCAGGTCAGGGGCGCCACATTCCCCCTTAGTTATCACCAGCACGTCCTCGGGCTGCAAGACAACATTTTAAAATGCATAAAACATTAAAACATGTAAAACATTTTTAAAACCACCAGGTATCAGACATCACCACCCTCCACCCACAAGTCCGTTAACCCACCCACAACCCTCTCAGGAGGCAGGTCACCGGTCCTGTTGGTAACCAGGTCTGGGCCATCCGTTTCCCCAGACCTTTCCTCCAATCTTCCTCTCCCGTTGGCCGCGACTTCAGCCACTTCTGGCAGGATGTAGAGGCGGCTTTCATGGGCTGGTGGTTTCAGGGTATACCTGGCCTGGTGGATCCGCGCCGTCAGCCTCTTCTGGCAGGATTCAGAGGCGGCCTCCACAGTTGGTGCTGACCAGGTACCCTCTTTGTGGTGGTGAGCCAAGGCCCCATAAACAGGCGTGCTCTCTGGTCGCAGGTGAGCCAAGGCCCTTTTCTACGGACGGGCCCCCCTGGTTGCAGACGAGCCAAGCCCCTAAACAGGCTGGCCCTGATGGTGGTGCCACTGGTGTAACTATTTACACTGCGAGAGTTTGTGGCTATAGCAAGTTCATAGCCTTAAAGTTTATTTCTCACAATAGTTTTTGTGGGCGCATTTCTTAAACGTTGCAAACAAAACTTGTCAAAACTTCAACTGGTAACTTGCTGTATTTCTTTACTTCTCTCTACTCTACTCCTCTTTTTCACTAGGGCGTGGGCATGTAGGGCACCGGCACCTGTGACTTTCTTGCTCTCCGTCGTCGTCCGTGGTTGTTTCATCTGTAGGATCTTTGTCTGTGGTTGTTTCATCTGTAGGTTCTTTATCTTTCCTTTCTTGATCTTCATCTGTTTCCTTTTCTGCATCTGTTTCTGTATCTCTGTCTTTTCTTTCTTGTCTGGGACATGGTGCTACGTCTAAGGCATAGTAGCCCCTTTCTCCTTGATGCAAGGTGAACTGTACTAAGTCCCCAATTTTCAAATTTCTGCCTGAATGTCCTCTGGGCAGGTGGGCTTGAACATCTCTCCGATTTACAAATATGCCCTCTTTTATTCCTTTTACTACAATAAAGCCGTATCCGCTTTTCAAGTTGAAGTCCTCTACTATTCCTCTGTAAAGGGGTCCTCTAGCCTGGGCTTTGGACCTTCTTAGGCACCTTTTCTCCTCCAGGTCTCTGGCTGTGACCTCCCTCTGCTCTGGAGACTGTGGTGTTGGAGGATACTTTGCTCTGCTACGCCTTGTCTTGCGGGCTGGGTTCATGCCTGCGGGCTCCCAGGTGAGGTCTTTGGGCTGATCTTCGTCTGCAGACGGTGTCAAATCTTCCTCATCCCAGCGTGAATAGGGCAGCATCTCCGGTTCTGAGTATAGATCCACTGCTGGTGGCTCCGGAGTCAGCTCCTCAGCTTCCTGGCCTCCTCTCCCCCTTAGTTCTTCGCTGCACTCTGGTTGTGGCAGTGCTGGGGATGGGCTTTCTTCAGCTGGTCTGGGCGGTGGACTCTCTGGCGCGGCTGCAGGGGTTGCCTGAATCTCCTTGGGGGTATGCGGAGGGAGCAGATACCGATCCACCATCTCTTGTGGGAACTGGGCCTCTAGGTCAGCCTTCAGCTTCCAGTATTCAGGGTCCTCTCCTATCAGGGTCTTCCTAGCAGGGACCTCTCTGGACTGGGGAGCGGTGTCTGCTCTGGCCTTGCAGGCCGGGGAAAATAGTGATGCAATCTCTTGGCGGGCCGCGCCCTGTATGGCGGCGGCCTGGTCTTGGCGGGCCGCGCCCGGCATGGCGGCGGCCTGGTCTTGGCGGGCCGCGCCCGGCATGGCGGCGGCCTGGTCTTGGCGGGCCGCGCCCGGCATGGCGGCGGCCTGGTCTTGGCGGGCCGCGCCCGGCATGGCGGCGGCCTGGATCAGTGTCGCTGTTGCAGGGGGCTCTGTGCAGGCTGGGCTGGACGTCGCTGCAGCGATCGGAGCTTGGCGGGCCGCACCCGGCGGGGCTGCGGCCTGGTTCAGCATCTCACTTGCGGCGCGGATGAGCGTCGCTGCTGCGGTGGGGTCTTGGCGGACTGGGCTCAGCAGGGTGGCAGCCTGGGTCAGTGTCACACCTGCGGCACGGATCAGTATCGCAGTGGTAGTCGGACCTTTGCGGGCCAGGCGGGGCATGGCTGCGGCGGCCTGGATTTGGCGGGCCGCATCTAGCGTGGCTGCGGCCTGGTTCGGTGGCGCCGCGCCGGGCGCCTCTTCCGGGACCGCGGGCGTGGCAGCAGGGGTCGGGGCACTTGTGCTGGCCGGGGCATCACTCGACTCACCCATCTGTGGCTGCATCGGGGTCTGCGTCGTCGCCGCTCGGTCTGACATGCGTCGCGCGGCTCCCTCCTCGTAGGTCCGCACCGCCGCAGCCATCTCCAGGAGCTCCGTGCGTTCTTCCCTAAGCTGTCGCACAATCCCGGCCTCCAGCCGGTCGCAGAAGATGGCAAGCTCCCGGCACCACCAGGCAGCAGAGCCTGGCTCTGGGTATCCGCGTCTGGACTCCATTTTCTCTAGCAAGCTGCTGGCTTCTCTTCTGCTCCGCCGTCTCTGGACGCTTCCGCTTTCTTCGCTGGCAAGCTCAGAACTCCGCAGGGGATCTCTGGGTAGCCACACCTCTTCGTGGGCGGTAACTTCTCCCAGCGCGGGCTGCTGTTGTTTTTCAGCGCGCTTTTCATGGTGGCAATATGGCGGCGCTTCCAATTTTCCAAGCGGACCGCCCAGGCACATGGTCACCTGTCTGGACAGGTCTAGTCCTTATCCTGTTCGTGACGCCAGATGTGAAGCCCCACAGGTGTAGTGTCAGTGTCGGTGCATTACCTTCAGGGACTCCACGTTGCTGGATCTCCGTCACTGGTAGGAAATCTTCTTGTTTGATCGTGACGCCACTCTCAGTATTGCGGTCAGTGGGGACCGCCACTGCAGGTTAGGGGACGCCTGGGGCTGATGGTGGGTGCAGTCGGATGTAGTAGCCTCCTGAGAGTGAGGCAAGCCCCAGGGCCCTGTGTAGGTTTGTAGTACCACAAGTCGCAGAATAACCACACAGGCAGGAATGTCTTTCAAGGGCTTTTACTCACATTTGATGGCAGGGTGAGTAGCCCGGGCGTAGCTGGGATGAACCAGATGGGAACCAGGTATCCTTCAGGCTGACTTTATGAGGGTGACTACTGACTCGCCTTCCTTAGCCCTTGGTGGTTTGGGGTGACCCCGACTTTGAGTCCCTATGGGGGTCACCCAGGGAAGATGCTGCAGCCTCTCTCCCCCTTTTGTTTGCCGTTTGCTTGTTCCCCGGACCAGGCCACTCCAGCTGCTTGCCTCCTGTGACCTATGGGCCCTCACTGCGGTTACGTGGCTGCGGCTTTTGTGGTGTTGTGGTGTGGGCTTTGAGAGCCCCACACCGGCAGGTTTAGCAGAAGAAAGCTGGATCTATCTTCGCTTCGGGATCTGCCGCCCGGTTGGGCCTGGTGCTCTCTAGCAGTCTCCTTACTTCCCACTCCGTGCTTTCTCTCTAGCTGAAGCTGGCTTTCAGGTAGCACTCCTAGTTGACCGTTCTCCCCCGTCAGTAGCCACTGCGCGGGCGCTGTTAGACAGCAACAGCCCCACAGGTCTGCTCCTCACTGAGCCCTATGGAGTTCTCTGCTCTAACTGACTCACTGCTCCTCCTCTCCTGTTCTTGCCTACGCCACCTAGCAACCAGACTCTCCACCACACCCCTTGAGAGGAGATGGAGGCTCTACCCCCTCCACTATTCCAGTGAAGGTGAAGGCTTGCCCCCTCCTGGGATCCCCAGGGGTCCTCTCATGGGTACATGTGTGAGACCTGATCACTATGCGCCTGTGTTCCACACCCCAGTCAGCCTTCTGGATTACCTGTATTGTACTGTCCCCAGCATGGGTGCAGTACTCAGTGGTGCCTGACCAGGTCAGGGGCGCCACACTTGCAATGCCGAGCGCGATAGTCCCCGCCCCCGTCGCACATACGATATTGTGTTATAGCTGCTGTAGCGAACATTATCGCTACAGCAGCTTCACACGGACTTACCTGCTCTGCGACGTCGCTCTGGCCGGCGATCCGCCTCCTTCCTAAGGGGGTGGGTCATACGGCGTCACAGCGAAGTCACACGGCAGGCGGCCAATAGAAGCGGAGGGGCAAAGATGAGCGGGACGTAAATATCCCGCCCACCTCCTTCCTTCCGCATAGCCGGCGTGAGCCGCAGGACGCAGGTAGGAGATGTTCCTCGCTCCTGCGGCTTCACACACTGCGACAGCGATGTGTGCTGCCGCAGGAACAAAGAACAACATCGTAACATCGGTCCTTCCGAAATTATGGAAATGACCGATGCTACACCGATGATACGATTTCGACGCTTTTGTGCTCGTTAATCGTATCAAAAACGATTTACACACTCCGATATCGACAGCGACGCCGGATGTGCGTCACTTTCGATTTGACCCCACCAACATCGATGTCGTAGTGTGCAAAGTACCCCTTAGTCAAGCAGAAGGAGGCAATGTTGAGCGGAGAATAGAGCTGGAGTGGCAGAGGCTTTATAATTTCAGTCTCTTTTACATATCAGTTCAAACACGGAAATCTCAGCAATAGAGGAACACACTGGCCATGTAAAGATATTGCTGGACTTGTTGAAAGAGCTACAGGTGAATATAAATAGTTTGGGGAGTGAAATTCTGCTAACAGATTCTTTTTAACTGTATTTGTTTGGTGATGCCTGAAGTTGTTCCCACGTTATTACACAATTATAGTATATCAAATATTCCTCTAGTGTTAATTTTGGGAAGCCCTTGTAAGAAATAGAAATTTAGTGCAACAAATGTACAATATTAGTAGATGTCTAGAAGGAGGTGAATACTTTCTTACAGCACTGTAATAATTCAAAATAATAACTTTACTTTTAAGGGAACTAGCCGGATGATATGTTACATCTGTTTTAGGATTATTGGTGAGCTCTCATTTTGTGGGCCACTTTAATAATTCTTAAGGGATATTCTAAAGTTATTTCAATGATAAAACTTCAAGGTGCTTGGATAATAGAAGCAACTTTGCAATTTATTTGTTATTAAAAATCCTCTGTGTTTAAAAGAATGGGGGGCTTTTTAATTCTATTGTTTACTGGTTATTGCCTAGATAGCCAGTCACCACTGCAATTTTTCAGGGGTGGCCAGTCTGCTAGGTAAGAAGAACAGTGCTTACTAGTAGTGATGAGCGAGCATTACCATGCTCGGGTGCTCGGTACTTGTAACGAACAATCGGACGCTCGAATGGGCTCGACTCATGTACCGAGTATAATGGAAGTCAATGCAAATCTCGAGCATTTTTCTGGAAGATCTTCCGGAAAAAATACTAGAGCTCCCCATTAAGTTCCATTATGCTCAGAACACAAATCAAGCCCGTCTAAGTATCCAACTACTCATTATGAGTACTGAGCACCCGAACATTGTAGTGCTTGCTCATCACTACTTACAAACTGTTTCTTATAGAGCTTTTAAGAACTGTCCTGAAGCCGGCTGGATCCATCAATACGGCCAGTTTCAGTGTGACTACTGGAGAGGCCAAAATGCCTCCGCTTGCAGCACAGGAGAGGGCAAAGTTCAGGTCAATGGTGCATAGACATCACTTGTCTAAGCTGTTAATCCCAAAAAGCAAGAAGCCTGGAATTTGGAGAGCGGTGTGCTCCTGAAAATAAATCAGGGGTAATGATGGTGAGCACTACCATATTTGGGTGCTCAGAAATCGTTAAGAGCAGTCGAACACTCGGATGGGCGCGACTCAAGTACCCGAGTATAATGGAAGTCAATGAGGGACTCGAACATTTTTGCAGAATATGTAATGGAAAAATGCTCAAGTCTCCCACTGACTTCCATTATACTTGGGTGCTCAAGTCGCGCCTATCCGAGCATCCAGCATGGTAGGGCTCACTCATCACTAATCAGGAGACAACCACTTCTGGTGATTGGAAAGAGAGCCTGGCAGCACAATACTCTCTGTGCTATTAGACATTCTTCATTTCCAACATTCTGCATGCACCAAAAAACTGGTTCCTGCTTATCATATAGAAATAAAAAAAGCCCTCACTATTAAAGTATACAAAATAATAGTAAAAACGTGACAATTTTACTTATGATCTTTAAAACAAAAACCCTCAAAATCACAAAATGTCATATTTTTATATATTAACTACCTCACCTTTGTTTTAGAGTGCAAGTTTTAGATTAGTTGGCTCTGAACATACATTTGTTTGCATAGAGATTTAACATTATTCATGTTAATTGATAAGTACAAACCTAGGAAATTACAAGTGTTGTCCCCTATCAGAAAATCTTGATCCCAAGGCACAGTTTGTGTTGTGTTTTATTAACCTTCCAGAATCCAGCCCTGAGTCTCCTGATGTTCAGTATTGGCTGCGGCGCTGACGTCACGTCAACAGAATGGAAGCCAATCGGTGAGCTCAGTGCAGCATTCTGTCTACATGAGTAGAGTCACTGAACTCACTGATTGACTGCTGTGCTGTGGACATGACAGCAGCACCACATCCAATACTGAACACTGGGAGTAGCGGCAGAGACTCAATGCTGGACCTGGGAATGGTGAGCAAAGCCTATTTTTTTTCCTAAAGCAAATTGCACCCAGGAACCAAGATTTTTTGAAAGGAGACAACCCCTTTAATCTGTTTTTCACTATTGTGTTGATTTTTCAATATTTCTAGACAATCCTGTGTATACGTATTAATAAATGAATTTAAGCTCTCTCTTAATAAATGTGCTGCTTAATACATATACTACAATGTACTAGATAAACCCTGTGCTATATATAGTGTACATGTTAAATTTGGTTAATAAAGCATACCTGACTGACAGAAAGAGGATCGTCAGCACTCCGGTCTTCAGATGACTTTGGAACCTCAAGACGATCAATAAAGGTTTGAAGCTCTTTTCTAAATGCTTTCATCTGTGCATTGATACGGTAGAGTAGCTCATGTTCCCTTATCCTGCTTCCTTCATCCTCTTCATCCATGAGTCCAAACAGATCACCATTGGCCACATAAATCCTAGCTTCAGTGATGATGGTGCTTGTGTCCGATATGAGACGGTCAATTGTCTTCCCCAAGCGTTCAGCTTCAGATCGAATATCTTTCATTTGTTGTCTTTCTGCAAAGTTCTTTTGCCAGACACTAGTGGAAGGATAGAATGACCGAGTAGGGGTAAGGCAGCGAATATTGCGCACTTCTTCAGAGTCACTTTCACCCCCAATAGGTCCTTCTCGCTTTCTATGGGGAGGTCGGGAATCATCATCACTTTCTTTTTTACCAGCATCACTTTCGGCATCACTATCTCTGGGACTTCCTCGGATTCCTAAGTGAGAGGCCAGGTCATAGCGTTGCATGTTAGACATAAGAACTCTGTTCTCATATTGGAGCTGCATAACTTTTCCACTCAACTCATTGATCTGCAAACGGGCAGTTTTCAGCTCTTCTTGCAATGCTTCAGTCTTCACATTGTCACTATGTCGAGAACTATCATGTGTTCCAGCTTTAAATTTATACTTGTTCATTTCTGCTGTTATACGTTTGTTCTGTTCTTCTAAGTCGGTGAGGTTCCGTCGCAAGAGTTCGGCTTCATCTTCCACCAACTGTAAGTGTTGCCTCAACTCTGAGACAGATTCACTTTGCTCTCTCGGGATTGAATTTGAAGCTCCAGAGTAATCATCACCTCTTAAGTCATCTAGTTCTGCTTTCAAACCTCTGTTTTCTACTTCTAACTCTACTATCTTTCTTCCAAGTATGTTAGCTTCTTCTTCAACCAGACGAAGACGGAGCTTCAGTTCAGCTTCTCTTGTTGTAGGAGGCCCACTAGCCTCTCCTTTTGGTAATGGACTATCAAGATCACCATAGAAGGACCTGTATTTCTGAAGTTCATGTTCAAGTCTGTCTTTGTCTTTGTCAATCTTAGCCATTTTCTTTCTCATCAGCATTGCTTCTTCTTTCACAAATTGTAATTGACACTTCAAATCCTCACTGTCCTCCTTATAAAAAGAAGAAAAAATAAGTACAATAGTAAGACTCACATACATTCCAGGTAAGTCAACAATAAGCCAAGAATTGCCTGCACTAGTCCTGTATTATAGCTTGAATCAAAGTATATAGTTGCATTCGTAAAGTAGAGATGGTTGTCCAAGGTGAATCACACATGTTAGCAAATGTCCACACAATATAGATATCTAGAATATATCAATATAAATGGGAGATTGTTGAAGTTGTAGGTTAGTTTAAGTTATTGTAGGATTGCTGAAGTTGCTCTGACATGAGCACATCTAAAGAGGTTGGCACCTATTTTTAATCCACTTCTGTAATTTCCTTTGTTATAAAATTCCCTACTCTTTTCCTATACAGTTATTCCCTATATGTGCTTTTTTTTTTTTCGTTACCTCCTGTGACGTTTCATTTGAGGGAAATCTCGAATGAGATGTCAGTCATCAGGAGGATGGCCCTACAGTTACTTCGTCCTTCCAGGAACAGGACATCAGTGGACGGCAGTCACTTACCCCAGGTTCTTTCATTGTTGCCCTTTGTTCACATCTGGAATCAATGGCGCTGATAGAAGCTGTGGGAGAAGTAAGTGCAGTGCCGTCACACTTCTTCTGTCACCGTTGGTCCGTTAATTGTTTCTTTGAAACAAAACATCATCAGGGGGCGGCGATAGAAGCAAGATGAGTGAAACCAGCACCACCCCCTAATGACAACTCGTTTCAGGGTGGTGACTGAAGCTGTGGGCCAGTTCTTGTGTCACTCATCCTCTTTCTATCATTGCCACCTGATGACGTCCTGTTTCAGAGAAACAAGCTGCGGGCCAGAGATGACAGAAGAAGTGTGCCAGTGCTCACCTCTTTCACAGGCAGATGATGGCTGAATAACACAGCCAACATCTGCTGAGAGTAATGCAGGCCCAGCACATCATATGTCAGGAAAGGGTTACAAGAGAACTACCAAAGTAATCAGTGTTCCATGTAACTACATTTAGAGATCCTAAGAGAAGCATGACCATGATTATGACATGTTCTTGAGCTTGCAAATTGGCAATTCTGTGCATATATTGTATGTGTGAACTTGCTTGGAAAGAAACATTAATCAGCATACTTTCCCTATGGTAATGACTTACTAGGAAACAGGCCAGACAGTGTCCTCAAGGGACACATTATAAGAAGAAAGATCTATTATTCACAGATACTATTAGAGTTTGTTTGTTTTTTACCTCTGATTCAGAGAGATTTTTACCTCAAACGCTCTCATCACTTAGGCGGGCTTTGCACACTACGACATCGCAGGTGCGATGTCGGTGGGGTCAAATTGAAAATGACGTACTTCCGGCATCGCATGCGACATCGTAGTGTGTAAAGGCTCGATGATACGATTAACGAGCGCAAAAGCGTCGTAATCGTATCATCGGTGCAGCGTCGGCGTAATCCATGATTACGCTGACGCGACGGTCCGATGTTGTTCCTCGCTCCTGCGGCTGCACACATCGCTGTGTGTGAAGCCGCAGGAGCGAGGAACATCTCCTACCGGCGTCACGGCGGCTTCCGTAGGATATGCGGAAGGAACGAGGTGGGCGGTATGTTTACATCCCGCTCATCTCCGCCCCTCCGCTCCTATTGGCCGCCTGCCGTGTGACGTCGCAGTGACGCCATACGACTCGCCCCCTTAATAAGGAGGCGGGTCACCGGCCAGAGCAACGGTCGCAGGACGGGTGAGTCCATGTGAAGCTGCCGTAGCGATAATGTTCGCTACGGCAGCTATCACAAGGATATCGCAGTTGCGACGGGGGCGGGGACTATCGCGCTCGGCATCGCAGCATCGGCTTGCGATGTCGTAGTGTGCAAAGTGCCCCCTAGTGTGCTATCCTTCCACCAACCACCCAAGAGAGAGTTGTTGGTATAATGCGTGTTGAGTGCCATGGGTGTTTCGGAGTTTTTCATTTGATGCACACTTATTGTAATGATTTAATTTCTGAGGAAATGCTTTACTTGATATCATTTTTATTCCAAGAACTTATTTTCAATTTTTTTTAATTGCATTGCAAGTATGTAAAAAAATTGCTAGGCATTAACATGCATAGAACTGCACTATTAGGCTGGAGTCACGCTTGCGTGTAACTCGCGCGAGGATCGAATCGCAATGCCCGGACCTGCTGACAACTCTCCTGACCGGAGCATGCAGTTTCATGTATTTCTATGTAGCTGACATGCTTTTATCAGGAGAGCCGCCGGTCAGTCTCACCAATGAGATGCAATCCTAGAGGAAGTCATACCAGTCTTACAAAGGTTACTGATACTGGATAAATCTATTTTTAAGTAATTTTTCAGAATGAACTGAAAGGAATAAAGGCTGCTTTACACGAGACGATCTATCGTGCGATAGATCGTCGGGGTTACGTTTTTTGTGACGCACATCCGGCATCGCTTGCGACGTCGGCCTGTGTGACACCTCCTAGCGATGCAGTATCGCTCACAAATCATGAGTCGTGTACAAGTCGCTCGGTTTCATAATCTCGTTTAATTAAAATGGCGCCGGTTGCTCATCGTTCCCGGGGTAGCATACGCCGCTCCGTGTGACACCCCGGGAACGATGAACAGCAGCTTACCTCCGTTCCGCGGCACCCGCCGGCTATGCGGAAGGAAGGAGGTGGGCGGGATGTGTACGTCCCACTCATCTCCGCCCCTCCGCTTCTATTGGCCGGCGGCTGTGTGACGTCGCTGTGACGCCGAACGTCCCTCCCACTTCAGGAAGTGGATGTTCGTCGCCCACAGCAAGGTCGTCCAGAAGGTAAGTACGTGTGACGGGGGTTAAATGAGTTTGTGCGCCACGGGCAGCGATTTGCCTGGGACGCAAAAACGACGGGGGCGGGTACGATCGATTGTGAAATCGCACAATCGGTCGTCCTGTGTAAAGCAGGCTTAACACTGTTTCTGGCCATAATATGACTTGAATCCTGCATTTTCATCAGTTTTCCCCTCTGCAAGCTCTATCTCTAATATTTAAATGTCTCAAAGCTAGTTGATGCAGATTTGTTGGTATGATATCCCCTGTGCAAATCACAGCACATTCCTCCTCTGTTTTTCTTTATTGGTACACAGATGCAGCAGAGCCATAGAGGACATAAAGCCGCAGTACTGAGCAGGTTAGCTGTGAATCCAGCTCTGGTATAAGATAGCTCGGATCTGCAGCATTTCTTTCTCTACTTCTCACTTGATTTCCACTCCTCCTTCCCCTTCACTTTCATGATACCGCACTGTGCTGGAACCCTGTCTTGTTTTGAGCAATATCGATTTGAGCTTTGGGAAGGAGAAGAAGAGGCTCATACGTTGAGAAAAAAAAATCAGTATAATTTGGTAAGATGTTTTACAAAGTTTCTTATAAATCACTTGGACTTACTGATTTATGCAAAGTTTGCTAAAAGTACAGATTGGGGGAGAGAAAGGCATGGAGGAGTGCGGAAGCTTTTTTGCAAATTTCTCTACATCTATATATCAAAAATAAGCCAAAATGACACAAAAACTAATGGGAAGAACCAAACAGGGCAAGTCCAAAGCCCTCACTACTTTTACCCCCTCTATGCAGGGTGATATTCAAACCTATCTGCTTTGGAGTAGCTGCACAAAAACGTCACCACCACTGGATGCAAAGGGTGAATAGGGGAGGACTGCGCCACACAAGTGAAGGTTTATGAGCTCACTTTTATGACTACAAAATATAAAATTCTGGAACGTTACCTCACTAATTAGAAACCCACTTCATTAGTTGCCTTACCGCTATGAGTGGTCTCTGCAACTCCCATTAAGCATCAGCTGACTCCAATGTATCACCCGTAAGCGCACCCTCCTCACCTTAAATGATGCCTGCAGACATCACTGGCGAGCGGTATGCTCTCTTTACTGGACTCTTGAGGACTCCATCAGTGAGTTGTGGAGTCCCTGCTCTCACTGCCTCCTTGCCCACACCTCCTGTGGGAGAACAAGAACTCACTGGATCGTCCCCAGCCTCCCATGCTTTTAGACAATGTGCAGCAAGGTATCCAGATTCTGCGCCAGTGAGCGACATCTGGCCAGACTAGGAGCTTGTCCTTATTAATACCAAAAGTCCTGCAAACCACCATTATACAATATAAGTGGATAGCCCTGCTTTTTAAGCCAGCCTCCAGAAGAACAATCCTGTATGCCAACCTACAAGTGCTAATTCTACAAAGTATTAAGGATCCTCTCCCATCTTTGCAGCAGGAGAGGTAGACCCTGGGCAAGAAACCCCCACACACTCCCCAGATCCCAACTCACACGGATTCCACACATTTTAAGAACCCATCTGCAGCCTGGCAGATGCCACGTGGAATCCCCTACCCCCTTAAGTCAATATTACTGCACTGAACTATTGATGCCATCATCCATCACAGGAGACAGTTCCATATTAGTGATAATGACAGACCTTCAGCCAGTTTTACACTGTGCCCCAACCACGAAAGGCATGGCAGCTTTTGCTAAATACATCATTGATGAATACAGAAATTTGCTTAACTACAAATTGATTACAGACTAAACAACCAAGGTGGACACCATAGAACAGGAGTCCCCAACCTGTGAGAGGAATAACAACCTTCAAATTCAAGGCCTACAGAAAGAATGTCCACATCAGACCTACCATCTACCTTAACTCATCTATTTAACTAAATACTAGGATCACCTTCTTCAACAGTGACTGAAATAGACAGGCCCTTAACCCCTTCATGACCGGCCGATTTTTCGCTTTCGTTTTTTTTTTCGCCATTCTTTTTCTGAGAGACGTAACTTTTTTATTTTTCAGTCAATATGGTCATGTGAGGGCTCATTCTTTGCGGAACGAGCTGTACTTTTAAATGAAACCATCAGTTTTACCATATAGTGTACTAGAAAACGGCAAAAAAATTCCAAATGCTGAAAAATTGCAAAAAAAGTGCGATAGCACTATGGTTTTTGAGATATTTTATTCACTGTGTTCACTATATGGTAAAACTGATGTGTGGGTGTGATGCCTCAGGTCAGTGCGAGTTCGTAGACACCAAACATGTATAGGTTTACTTTTATATAAGGGGTTAAACAAAAATCGGAAGTTTGTCCGAAAAAAGTGGCGCACGTTTTACGCCATATTCCGTGACCCGTAGCGTTCTCATTTTTCGGGATCTATGGCTCAATGACAGCTTATTTTTTGCGTCTCGAGCTGACGTTTTTAACGGTACCATTTTTGCGCAGATGCTACGTTTTGATCGCCTATTATTGCATTATGCGCAAAAGTTGTGGCGACAAAAAAACATTGTTTTGGCGTTTGGATTTTTTTTGCCGCTACGCCGTATACTGATCAGATTAATTGATTTTATATTTTGATAGATCGGGCGTTTCTGAACGCGGCGATACCAAATGTGTGTATATTTTTTATTTTTTTAACCCTTAAATTTTCAATGGGGCGAATGGGGGGTGATTTAAACTTTTGTTTTTTTTTTTAATTTTTTAAAACTTTTTTTTTAACTTTTTTTTTTATTTTACTAGTCCCCCTAGGGGGCTATTGCGATCAGCATTCCGATCGCTCTGCAGTATCTGCTGATCACAGCTACACGGCTGTAAACAGCAGATACGCTGTCTTTCTCTTTTGCCGTGCCGCTGGCACAGCGAAAGTGAAACCAAGTCAGGTGTAGTACAGGAGTCATCACATGACCCTGTGCTACCATGACAACTATCGGGAGTCACGTGATCGCGTCACGTGACTTCCGGTATCGGGCGGTAAGTAAAACATTACCGCGATCGCGCTTATAATGGCGCTGTCACATATTGACAGCGCCATATAAGGGGTTAATCGGCACGAGCAGATAACGATTCTCCTCGTGCCTAGCAGGCACACATCTCAGCTGTGAAAATCAGCTGAGATGTGCGCCGATCGCGGCATGCTGCCACCGGAGGACCGCGGGCAGTAACATTATGTCATTTAGGACGTAATTTTACTGCCCGCGGTCGTTAAGGGGTTAAGAGCTCTTTGCCTTTTAGATCCCAATCCAAACAAGTCCCCAGATTATTTGCCAAGTCCACTTTAACAAAACTAGAGGGAATCTGTCACCGGGTTGTTGCTATCCCATCTGAGAACAGCATAATGTAGAGACAGAGACCCTGATTCCAGCGATGTGTCACTTACTGAGTTGTTTGCTGTTTGTTTTGATAAAATCAATGTTTTCTCTGCTGCAGATCTATCAATTATACAGAGCTCATGTTGGACTACGGTAGTATGCCAGCTCTAATGATATTCAGTGATTAAACAGTGATTTTATCAAAACTACACTAAGCAGCCCAGTAAGTGACAGACCGCTGGAATCAGGATCTCTACCCCTCTACACTGTGTGCAGAATTATTAGGCAAATGAGTATTTTGATCACATGATGCTTTTTATACATGTTGTCCTGCTCCAAGCTGAACAGGCTCTCATTGAGAGCCAACTACCAATTAAGTAAATCAGGTGATGTGCATCTCTGTAATGAGGAGGGGTGTGGTGTAATGACATCAACACCCTATATAAGGTGTGCTTAATTATTAGGCAACTTCCTTTCCTTTTGCAAAATGGGTCAGAAGAGAGATTGAAAGGCTCTGAAAAGTCCAACATTGTGAGATGTCTTGCAGAGGGATGCAGCAGTCTTGAAATTGACAAACCTTTAAAGCGTGATCACCGAACAATCAAGCGTTTCATGGCAAATAGCCAACAGGGTCGCAAGAAGCGTGTTGGGCAAAAAAGGCGCAAAATGACTGCCCATGAATTGAGGAAAATCAAGTGTAAAACTGCCAAGATGCCATTTGCCACCAGTTTGGCCATATTTCAGAGCTGCAACGTTACTGGGGTATCAAAAATCACAAGGTGTGCCATACTCAGGGACACGGCCAAGGTAAGGAAGGCTGAAAAACGACCACCTTTGAATACCTTTCAAAGGTTTTATGGACTGATGAAATGAGAGTGACTTTTGATGGGCCAGATGGATGGGCCAGAGGTTGATCAGTAAAGGGCAGAGTGCTCCACTCCGACTCAGACGCCTGCAAGGTGGAGGTGGGATACTGGTATGGGCTGGTATTGTCAAAGATGAACTTATGGGACCTTTTCGGGTTGAGGATGGAGTGATGCTTAACTTCCAGACCTACTGCAAGTTTCTGGAAGACAACTACTTCAAGCAGTGGTACAGGAAGAAGTCGGTATCGTTCAAGAAAAATATGATTTTCATGCAGGACAATGCTCCATCACATGCATCCAACTACTCCACAGCATGGCTGGCCAGTAAAGGTCTAAAAGATGAAAAAGTAATGACATGGCCCCTTTGTTCACCTGATCTGAACCCCATAGAGAACCTGTGGTCCCTCATAAAATGTAAGATCCACAGGGAGGGAAAACAGTAACACCTCTCGGAACAGTGTCTGGGAGGCTGTGGTGGCTGCTGCACGCAATGTTGATCGTAAACAGATCAAGCAACTGACAGAATCTATGGATGGTAGGCTGTTGAGTGTCATCATACAGAAAGGTGGCTATATTGGTCACTAATGTTTTGGGGTTTTGTTTTTGCATGTTAGAAATGTTTATTTCTAAATTTTGTGCAGTTATATCGGTTTACCTGGTGAAAATAAACAAGTGAGATGGGAATATATTTGGTTTTTAAGTTGCCTAATAATTCTGCACAGTAATAGTTACCTGCACAAACAGATATCCTCCTAAGATAGCCAAATCAAAAAAATCACACTCCAACTTCCAAATAATATTAAGCTTTGATATTTACGAGTCTTTTGGGTTGATTCAGAACATAGTTGTTGATCAATAAGAAAAAAAAATCCTCTAAAATACAACTTGCCTAATAATTCTGCACACAGTGTATGCTGCTCTCAGATTAGGTGGCAAAAACCTGGTGACAGAGTTCCTTTAAGGATACAATAGTAAACAAAGCCAAGGAAATATAAGCAGCAACTTACAATGGCTAACATCTGTTGATTTTGTCAGACCTCTCCATGAGCGTACTCCCCATGACAGCTGCACTGAAACCCCTCACTGTTGTTTTCGAAGAGCCTAACCTTGCTTACCACTTGATGTCTCCCATTTGCATAAGTAGTCAGACATAACGACCGGTCTTTGAACTCCGTAAGATATTCCAGACTTCTTGGCTCAGTTACTCCCTCCTCAATGGGTGCAGTTCTCTCCTACACCTACAGTAAATAGGACCCATCCTATCCTCAACAGGAAAGATATGACCTTCCATTCACCAGCCTCCCTCAAAGAACCAATAGATGTTGCCAGCGTATGTCTCCGACATTCTCACTAGTCGCCAGATTACCTACCTCTAGAGACCCAACGCAATGTGCCGGAATTTTAATGTGCAGATAGGAAATGGACTCTACCGTCCCAGTTTCAGGAAAGACCCGATGGGTTAGAAAACCACCCCTCTCATAAAGAAATACACAATAGCCCTCCTACTCTGGAGGAGTGTTTTTCCGAGGTTCCTCTCCTCAACAGAATGGAGGACATGGTTGCCCTATCACCAGCAGCTATTGATAGATATTGCATAATATGGAGGGCCTGGATAGAGTTCTAAGAATCTACCTCCTGTTGCTTAGCCCCAAAATGATGCTCTCACCATTTTCTCCATGTGCTAACCCTGCTTTATAGGCCCCATGACACATTGGTCTGCTCTTACCAACACCAATGTATTCTTTTATTGGTTTCTCATACTGCATCTCAATATTATTTTTTTGCGAATTCTTAAAATCTTATAATGCAATTCTGTTTGGTAGCACATATGTTATTTTCATCTTTCTTAATTATTATTCTGTTTATATCATTATAAAGTCTGAATGATAATTAGGAAAACTTTGTTCCCTGATGCATGTTTTATCTTCTACTATAAATATTACAATTGACACCCTCCTTTTCCCAGGCGATTTAAATTAATATGGTTTTATATTTTTATTATTCATTGACGAGCATTGAATATTTCTGGACATGATCTGGCTAGTATATGCAATTTGTAAATTTTGTGTAAACGCACTTTAGACTGTGATGCACACCTTACGGTCTCTGTAAGGAAAATGTGGTACAATAAAAGATTTTTGGTAATATTAGAAGATTAGTTGGAGTTCTCCTGTCTCCCTCCCAAAATCTTTGTGGGTTTTCTATTTGATGCCATCTTGGACATTTTCAATAAAAATAACTTCCTAAAGCCAGCTTTACACCTTACAATTAGGTATGCGATCTCGTATGCGATGTGACACGCCCAGGTCGCATATGCGATTGAATGAGATTGCACGTAGGTCGTTCATTTGCGGTCACACGTGCGTTAGTAGTCTATGTTAAATTGATCAATTTTGTGTGCGATCCTTTAGATCATGTGTTCTGTGACGTATGCATTGGGCACCCTTTTTTTATTTATTGACTTGCCAAGCGTGTGTAATGTGTAGGGATGCGTTTTTACTATGTCATCTGCCATTCAGCTCTGCTACATGGCCGCTGACAGCAGACACAGACAGCCATGTAGCAGAGCTGAATGGTAGTTGACAGCAGACACAGCCGCACTGTCAGAATGAACTCGGGTAAACCTCACCCGACTTTATTGTCATGCTGCGGCTCTGTGTGTGCCGCGTCCTGATTAGCGGTCACCAGTGAAGGACTCACCGGTGACCGCTAAACTCCTGAGTAAGTGAATTGAGCAGCCCTCTCTCATACTCACCGATCCCCGATCCCCGGCGCTGCACGGCATTCACACTGCTCCGGCGGCTTTTACTGTTTTGAAAAAGCCGGCCGCCCATTAAACAATCTCGTATTCCCTGCTTTCCCTGCCCACCGGCGCCTATGATTGGTTACAGTGAGACACGCCCCCACGCTGAGTGACAGGTGTCACACTGCACCCAATAACAGCAGCCGGTGGGCGTGTCTATACTGTGCAGTGAAATAAATAATTAAATAATTAAAAAAAACGGCGTGCGGTCCCCCCCAATTTTAAAACCAGCCAGATAAAGCCATACGGCTGAAGGCTGGTATTCTCAGGATGGGGAGCTCCACGTTATGGGGAGCCCCCCAGCCTAACAATATCAGTCAGCAGCCGCCCAGACTTGCCGCATACATTAGATGCGACAGTTCTGGGACTGTACCCGGCTCTTCCCGATTTGCCCTGGTGCGTTGGCAAATCGGGGTAATAAGGAGTTATTGGCAGCCCATAGCTGCCAATAACTCCTAGATTAATCATGTCAGGCGTCTATGAGACACCTTCCATGATTAATCTGTAAATTACAGTAAATAAACACACACACGCCCGAAAAAATCCTTTATTAGAAATAAAAAACACAAACACATTCCCTGGTTCACCACTTTAATCAGCCCCAAAAAGCCCTCCTTGTCCGGCGTACTCCAGGATGATGCAGCGTCGCTTCCAGCGCTGCTGCATGGAGGTGACCGGAGCTGCAGCAGACACAGCCGCTCCTGTCACCTCCACACAGCAACTGAAGACAGCTGCGCGATCAGCTGAGCGGTCACTGAGGTTACCCGCTGTCACTGGATGCAGCGGTGGCCGCGGGTAACCTCAGTGACAGCTCAGCTGATCGCGCTACTCACTGCTGCTCCTCTCACCTCCACGCAGCAACTGAGGTGAGTAGCGGGATCAGCTTTGCTGTCACTGAGGTTACCCACGACCACCGCTGCATCCATCGCTGGATCCAGTGACAGCGGGTAACCTCAGTGACAGCTCAGCTGATCGCACGGCTGTCTTCATTTGCTGTGTGGAGGTGACCGGAGCGGCTGTGTCTGCTGCAGCTCCGGTCACCTCCATGCAGCAGCGCTGGATGCGACGCTGGACCATCCTGGAGTACGTCGGACATGGAGGGCTTTTTGGGGCTGATTAAAGTGGTTAACCAGGGTATATGTGTGTGTTTTTTATTTCTAATAAAGGATTTTTTCGGGTGTGTGTGTGTTTATTTACTGTAATTTACAGATTAATCATGGAAGGTGTCTCATAGATGCCTGACATGATTAATCTAGGACTTATTGGCAGCTATGGGCTGCCAATAACTCCTTATTACCCCGATTTGCCAACGCACCAGGGCAAATCGGGAAGAGCCGGGTACAGTCCCAGAACTGTCGCATCTAATGTATGCGGCAATTCTGGGCGGCTGCTGACTGATATTGTAAGGCTGGGGGGCTCCCCATAACGTGGAGCTCCCCATCCTGAGAATACCAGCCTTCAGCCGTATGGCTTTATCTGGCTTGTTTTAAAATTGGGGGGGACCGCACGCCGTTTTTTTTAATTATTTAATTATTTATTTCACTGCACAGTATAGACACGCCCACCGGCTGCTGTGATTGGGTGCAGTGTGACACCTGTCACTCAGCGTGGGGGCGTGTCTCACTGTAACCAATCATAGGCGCCGGTGGGCGGGGAAAGCAGGGAATACGAGATTGTTTAATGGGCGGCCGGCTTTTTCAAAACAGTAAAAGCCGCCGGAGCAGTGTGAATGCCGTGCAGCGCCGCGCCGGGGATCGGGGATTGGTGAGTATGAGAGAGGGGGTAAGAGGGATAGACTGACATGGACAGAGAGAGAGGGACAGAGATAGTGACCGACTGACAGAGATTAGTGAATGACAGACATTGTGAGGCGCTTCAGAACGCAGCTTTTCAGCTGCGCTCTGAAGCAGACCTTTTTTAAGCTGCGGTGCAGAGCGCACACCTGCGAACATAGCATCAGACACCAAAATCGTATGAGGGATGTCACACGTTACAATTGGCTAGGTTCATACAACAAAACGTCCAATGTATGAGGAATAAACGACGTGTATGCGATCACCGTATTTTCGTTCAATCTTGATCGCACGTAGGTGTCACACGCAAATACGTCACGAACGATGCCGGATGTGCGTCACTTACAACTTGACCCCGACGACGGATTGAAAGATTTATTGAATCGTGTAAAGCAGGCATAACTCAGCATTAACATGGGTCTATGAAGGATTAATTCTGTAAAACTATTGTTGTGTACATGGGCATTTCAAAGGCACGGATGCATAAAAGGTGGTACATAAAATGAGAATTTTGTGACTAGGGAAAAATATGTGTAATTGGATGAAACCCTGTTTTACTAATAGGAAACAGAGGATGGTGGAAATTAATAGAACACACTATTTGGGTTAGGTTAATAGTGGTGTACCACATGGGTCAGTATTGGGCCATCTTCTTTTTAATATAACTACCGTATATGCCGGCGTATAAGACGACTGGGCGTATAAGACGACCCCCAACTTCTGCCCTAAAAATATAGAATTTGGGATATACTCTCTGTATAAGACTACCCCGCTCCCAAATGAAAAAAAGTCTGCTTTGATTGCAACATGTTAATTTTAATTCCGCGAGAGCCGTACAATATGTTTTTAAAGGGCCATTGACAGATCAATCGCTCCAATGTTCACTTAGTACAGCAAGGAATGCTCCTCCCTGCTGTATAAAGCCACAACTGGACTGAAACAATGGTACAACACTCTGCTACAAACAGACACACACAACTCTGCTACAAACAGACAAACACACACAACTCTGCTACAAACAGACAAACACACACAACTCTGCTACAAACAGACAAACACACACAACTCTGCTACAAACAGACAAACACACACAACTCTGCTACATACAGACAAACACACACAACTCTGCTACATACAGACAAACACATACAACTCTGCTACATACAGACAAACACATACAACTCTGCTACATACAGACAAACACATACAACTCTGCTACATACAGACAAACACACACAACTCTGCTACATACAGACAAACACACACAACTCTGCTACATACAAACACACACAACTCTGCTACATACAGACAAACACATACAACTCTGCTACATACAGACAAACACATACAACTCTGCTACATACAGACAAACACATACAACTCTGCTACATACAGACAAACACACAACTCTGCTACATACAGACAAACACATACAACTCTGCTACATACAGACAAACACATACAACTCTACTACATACAGACAAATACACACAACTCTGCTGCTCTGTGGGGCCTGCACAGAGATCGCACAAGTCCCCCTGTGTTAGATATCTCCCCCATAGTGCTGCCCATGGTCCCTATAGATCGCACAAGTCCCCCTGTGTTAGATATCTCCCCCATAGTGCTGCCCATGGTCCCTATAGATCGCACAAGTCCCCCTGTGTTAGATATCGCCCCCATAGTGCTGCCCATGGCCCCTATATAGATCGCACAAGTCCCCCTGTGTCAGATATCGCCCCCATAGTGCTGCCCATGGCCCCTATAGATCGCACAAGTCCCCCTGTGTCAGATATCGCCCCCATAGTGCTGCCCATGGCCCCTATAGATCGCACAAGTCCCCCTGTGTCAGATATGGCCCCTAGGCTGCTGCCCAAAGTAAAATAAAACCCTCTTTCCTTATCTCCTCCAGCGCTGAGCTCCCTCCTGTCTGGCTCCGTGCTTCTGTTCTTCCACTTCCTGGTTCTCAGTGCGGTCATGTGATCTGCACAGCAGGCTGAGCTCTCTGCCTGCCTGATCACAGTGGAAGCAGGGACACGGGGAGAAACGCTGCAGGGGTAAGTAAAGCTTTTTTATTTTAGAATGAGCAGCAGCCTGGGGGCCAAATCAAACACAGGGGTGGGCATGTGCGATCACACTGGGACGCAGGCTCATATAATATGCACCGCTGCCCAGACCCTCACTGCGTGCGATTTCAGCACCATTGGAGATGGACAGCGGCTGTGCATATTATATGAGCGGGAGCAGGAGATCAAAGGCTGCAGCCCGCAGCGTTCCCCTGTGCTCCAGAGCTGCTGCCCCCACCTCCCCTGGACGCTGCAGTGTACATATATATATACACACACACCCCCCCCCGTATATCCGGCGTATAAGACGACCCCCCACTGTAGCCATTATTTTAAGGGGGTAAAAAGTCGTCTTATACGCCAGTATATACGGTAATAAATACTTTGTAGAACACATACAGAGTACAATTTTAATATTTGCAAATGTTGCAAAGCTTTGCAAGGTGATCAACAAGAGATGGATAATTTAATATTATAAAGCGATCAAAGGAAGTTGAGCACTAAATAGTAAAACGCTGGGTACAACTGTCAATGAAAAAGACTTGGGATTACTGGTGGACAACCAACTCAACTTTAGTGACCATTACCAGGCAGCCGGCGTCAAATCAAATAAAATCATGGATTCATGAAAAGAAGCAGTTTTGCACCTATACAAGTCACTATTCACTTTAGAATACTGTGCACAATTTGGGCTCCAGTGTATAAGAAGGAACTAAAGCTGGTGCAGAGAAGAGTGTAAAGTCTGTAAGAAGCCAACTCAAAAAGACTATCTTTGACAGACTTGGCTGAGGCCACTCCATCTGACAGATCCCAGATGAACCCTGACCTTCACCATTTAACCCCTGAACAGAGATCTGGATCTACAACTGGGTCCTCTGATTTGAATACATGGAGTAGTTACTGGGCAGAAGAGTGAACCTGCAGCAAGGATGGTCAAATAAAGCCTATTGTCCAGCACTGAAACTTCTCAGCGGTACGTAGCTCTTAACATAGGGATGCTATTTTACCACCGGCAAAATCTACAAGGTTAGTGTTGTTATATAGGAGCACTTGTGGATCAAAGACAGCCCACTGTAGAGAGTTCTGTAGAATAAGCAGGACAGGAAGGGAGAAAGACCAAGAATGGTGTCAGCCTAAGGCAGGAAAATAATGAATCCGACATGTCGGTTTTCAGAACCAGATGATTGTGGCAAAGTCTGAAGTGAAGTACAAGTGACAGTTTTTCCTAAAGGTGACATTTTTTTTTACAGTCACTTGAAAATTGGTAAGGTAGGTTCACAATGGATTTGAGCGTGGTCAGGGGGGCTGCTGTTGCTCAATGGCTTCCGAACATTCAACCTTTTGTGCATGATACTGATCCAATTGGGGTAAGTCTCGTGTATGACCGATCACAGTTTGTAGTTGATTCATTCTTTTTAGTCCAATATGTTCTGTTAAGTCTGTCAAAAGCCATCAGTCAAAAAAGAATACCTAAGACAAACTTGGTTAAAGCCACTCTGACTAAGACCACATGAACACGTATATCACCTCAATATTTGTAAGCTAAAACAAGGAGTGGAACAATCAAAGAAAAAGTTAATAGAAACACGTGCACCAGAGTGGATGTTGGCCTAAGGAGTGAGCTTGAGGCAAGGAAGTTCAAACAAAGCTGGGCCAGTAACAAGAGGGAGAAAACCATGTACAGAAACAGCAAACCAAACTTATGTCAGAGGGGGGGCTGGGGAGATATACCATGAAGTCTCCTGCACTACCATTGCGGCCTAATGAGTAAATACAGCCGTACCTAGTGACAAAAGCAGATGTTGCTGGAGCAGGTCAACGTAAAGATGTCACTCAGATAAGATTGGCCAAGATTATTAAGAGAATGGAAGAAAGGCAGGACTAAAACACGTAAACATAATACTAATATTTCTGGCACGCATAGGAAAACATTTCAATATGATATTGAAAAATATTTTATTATCATATTCTGCAAAAGGAGTCAACCAAAATGCCAACGTTTCGGCTCACATTAGAGCCTTTTTCAAGGCATATATATCAAGAGGTAGATAAGCACAAAAATAGATGCTTGGCAGAATATGAGCTTAGGATAGCAAATACCAGAGGATGGGATGAGGCAGGGGTAAGTCATAAGAGACCAGGGTAAATAGGTAATGGTGCATGGAACGACAGCAGGCTGGGTGCAAATGGAACTGTGTCCGGTGTGCTGGCAATTAATCGTTTGTGCGACACAGTCAACAAATTGAACGTGTCGCACATACGATGGGGGCGTGTCACATCGCATACGATATCGTATGCTTAATTGTAAGGTGTAAAGCAGGCTTAAGGAGGCCAGCCATTGCCTTTGCTGAGGTCGCTGTTGGGACTCCAGCGAAATCTGTGCAGCCGGGTGGAACATAGTCCCCTGGGCAGCCCAAGTGCCAGATGACACCAATTAGGCTTCAGAAGAGGGATGTATTGAAATGATCCTGAGTTCTCAGCAGTGGGAAGAGAGCCGATGTACTTATCCTGTAAGCCTGATGTACCATGAATGCCAAGGTCCAGGCTGAGAGGAGAAGTTTTATAGCACGTATAGTGCTACAACCAGCAGGAGTAAGGAGATCTGCTACACACTGCCAGCAAAGAGCTGGGTTCATCACACCATGAGGAGCTGTCGACTTTGCGTACTGAATAACTGTGGAGAGCTGTAATCATCATCATCGTCATTTGTCCCAGTAAAAAACGGATTTTTGTGTACTCACCGTAAAATCGTTTTCTCTTAGCCATCATTGGGGGACACAGGACCATGGGTGTTATGCTGCCTATCCATAGGAGGACACTAAGTAGATGCAAAAGCATAGCTCCTCCAATGCAGTATACACCCCCTTGCCGGGCCAGGCAAGCTCAGTTTTAGTACACAAGCAGTAGGAGAAAAAAAACAGTAAAAACTTACCTCAACAGAGGAACATGAGAAAAAAAAGAGTCATAACCAAATAAGGTACTGAGAGAACCAAGGCCCAACAGGGCAACAGGGTGGGTGCTGTGTCCCCCAATGATGGCTAAGAGACTCTGACGCCTCATTGGGGGACACAGGACCATGGGACGTCCTAAAGCAGTCCATGGGTGGGAAACATAAAAGAAGACAACACAACCCAAGGACTAGGAACCAGTCCCAGACAGCCTGGAGCGCCTACTGAGAGAGGTGCTCTACTGCCGTTTGCAGAATTTTCCTACCCAGATCTGCCTCAGTTGAAACCTGGGTATGGACTCTGTAATGCTTTGAAAACGTATGTAGGCTAGACCAGGTCGCAGCCTTACACACCTGTTCCACTGAAGCCTGATGCCGAATGGCCCACGAAGCTCCAACTGCTCGCGTGGAATGAGCCCGCAGCCCACTAGGAATGGGCTTGAGTTGCAAGCGGTAGACTTCCTGGATCGCAGAGCGAATCCAGCGAGTCAGCGTCGCCTTTGAAGCTGCCTGTCCCTTCTTAGGCCCCTCAGGAATGACGAACAAAGAGTCCGTTTTTCTAAAGGGGGCTGTCCTGGATATGTAATTTCTGAGAGCTCTGACGAGGTCTAACGAATGCAGAGACCTTTCCACCCTATGAACCGGGTGTGGACAAAAGGAAGGCAGGACAATGTCCTCGTTCAAATGAAACGGGGTAAGAACCTTTGGAAGGAAATCCAGAAGGGGGCGCAGAACCACCTTATCCTGGTGGAAGATCAGAAAAGGCTCGCGGCAAGAGAGTGCTGCCAGCTCCAAAACCCGTGTGATGGACGTAATTGCCACTAAGAATGTTACCTTCCAGGACAGAAGAGCAAGGGAGGATTCCTTGAGAGGTTCAAAGGGAGACCTCTGGAGACCGTCCAGAATGAGGTTGAGGTCCCATGGTTCCAGCGGCCGTTTGTACGGGGGAACTAGATGGGAAACGCCCTGGAGGAAGGTCTTGACTTGCGGTTTTTGAGCCAGGCGGCATTGGTAGAAGATTGAGAGCGCTGAGACCTGCCCTTTAAGGGAACTGAGAGCCAACCCCGCTTGCAAGCCAGACTGTAGAAAGTCGAGAATTCTGGGGATGGCCAGAGGCATAGGCTGGATGTTAGTTTCCCTGCACCATGAAAGGAAGATTTTCCATGTACGGTGGTAAATGCGGGATGAAGCAGGCTTTCAGGCGCTGATCATGGTGGCAATAACCGCGGGGGAGAATCTCGCTCTTGTTAATACCCAGGTCTCAATGGCCATGCCGTCAGCTTCAGGGCTCTGGAGTTCTGATGGGAAATGGGCCCTTGGGTCAGCAAGTCTGGGATGTCTGGAAGGCGCCACGGTGCGTCTGTGAGCATTTGTACTAATTCGGCGTACCAGGCGCGCCTGGGCCAGTCCGGTGCTATCAGTATCACCGGGACTCCCTCTGTCTTGATCTTCCTGATTACCCGCAGCAGCAGGGGTAGAGGTGGAAATATGTAAGGCAGGCGGAAGTGGTGCCAGGAGCAGACTAGAGTATCCGCGGCGATGGACTGCGGGTCGCGTGACCTGGCTATGAACGCGGGTACCTTTGCATTCAACCTTGAGGCCATTAGGTCCACGTCTGGTGTGCCCCAGCGAGTGCAGATGTGTATAAACACATCTGGGTGGAGAGACCATTCTCCGGCAGCCAGTCCTTGGCGACTCAAAAAGTCTGCTGCCCAGTTCTCTAACCCCGGTATGTGTACCGCTTATATCACTGATCCCGTCGATTCGGCCCAGCTGAGGATCTTGTGGGCCTCGAGATAACCTGCTTTGCTGTGGGTGCCCCCCTGTCGATTGATATAGGCTACAGCTGTCGAATTGTCCGATTGGACTCGAATCTGACGACCCGCTAGCAGAGGGCAGAACGCTCTGAGCGCGAGGAAGATCGCGCGGAGTTCCAGGATGTTGATGGGAAGGAAAGACTCCTGGGGCATCCAACGTCCTTGAGCAGTGTGGTGCCGGTACACTGCTCCCCAGCCTAGGAGGCTGGCGTCCGTGGTCAGGACCAGCCAGTTCACTGGGAGAAAAGATCTCCCCTTCGATAGGGATGAGGACCAAAGCCACCAGCGGAGTGCGTACCTGACTGAAGGCGTCAGGTGAAGATGTCTGTCCAGGGAGAAGGGGCTCTTGTCCCAGGCCGCTAGAAGGGCTAGCTGCAGTGGGCGGAGGTGCAGTTGAGCAAAGGGTACTGCTTCCATAGCTGCCACCATCTTGCCGAGCACTTTCATGCTGAATCGAATGGAGCGAGATGGAGGACGTAGAAGGCAGCGTACCGCTCGTTGAAGAGCGATCGCCTTGTCCTGAGGCAGAAGGATCAAGCCCCGACGGGTGTCCAGGGACATGCCCAGGAAGGTGATGGATCGTGATGGGATCGGGGATGATTTGTCCAGATTCACTAGCCACCCTAAGCGGGATAGGGTGTCCACAGTGATCTGTACGCTGGTTGAGCAGTCGCGGAAGGAGGGGGCCTTGATGAGGAGGTCGTCCAAGTAAGGGAGAACGACTACTCCCCTGGCGTGAAGGACGCTCATGGCGGTCGCCATGACTTTGGTGAAGACCCTTGGTGCGGTGGCAAGGCCGAAGAGTAGAGCTACGAATTGAAAGTGGGAGTCCTGAATTGCGAAGCGGAGGAACTTTTGGTGATCTGGGGCGATGGGTATGTGCAGGTACGTGTCCTTGATGTCTATGGAGGCGAGGAATTCCCCTTCGACCATGGATGCAATAATGGACCTTAGGGACTTCATTCTGAATCTCCGTACGTGCACATGTTTGTTTAGGTGTTTGAGGTCCAGGATGGGTCGAACTGACCCATCCTTTTTGGGGACCACAAAGAGGTTGGAATAAAACCCCCCGAACTTCTCGTCGTCTGGGACAGGTATTATCACTCCTGCTGTTTGGAGCGAGTGGATTGCTGGGAAAAAAAGCTTTGCGTCGTTTTCGAGTCTTTGGGGGGTTTTAGAGAAAGAACCGACTCGGGGGTCGGGTCCGAAATTCTATGTGGTAACCGGAAGACAAAAGGTCTCGCACCCATTTGTCGTCTGAGGCGGCAGCCCAGATGTGTTGAAAGAGCCGCAGTCGACCTCCTACAATGATTGTGTCTTCCGGGGCGCCGAAGGAGTCATGAGGGGGGAAAACGTCGTGGCCGAGTCTCCCTAGTCCTGGACTGTTTCGGTCTAGGCTGCCATGACGAAGTGGGTTTCGGGGAGAGCTGAAAAGGTCGGTCCCTGCGTAGTCCGCAGCTGGTGGCGGGGACAGCACGGGATGTCGACCAACCAAATGAGTTCCGAAAGGAGCAGAATGAGGACTGTGGACGTTTGGTGAAGGATGTCCTGGACTTCAGCTGGGGGAGGGAGGTACTCTTTCCTCCCGTGGCGTCAGAAATGAGCTTGTCCAGACGTTCGCCAAACAATCGGTCTGGAAAAAAGGGAAGGCCCGTGAGAGACTTCTTGGAGGCAGAGTCCGCTCGCCATTGTCGGAGCCAGAGAGCTCTACGGATGGCTATGGTATTTGAGGCGGCAAACGCTGCGCAGGTAGCAGCGTCCATGGAGGCCTGGGTGAGGTACTCCGCCGCAGCGGCAATTTGAGCTGTTACCTCTGTGAAGGTATGAGTGAACTGGGATTCCTCAAGCGAAGTGTTAAGGGAGTCTGCCCAGACCGAGATCGGTCTTTGCGACCCACACAAAGGCAAAGGAGGGCGAGAGGGAGGAACCCGCAGCCTCAAAAGCAGAGCGGGCGAGGTGCTCCACCTGTCTGTCTGTCGGGTTCTTGATGGAAGAACCATCGGGTAAAGACAGGAGCGTCTTTGTGGTAAGGCGGGAGACCGAGGGGGTCGACCGAGGGCGGATCAGCCCAGCCCTTAGGGGCAGGTGAGGCAAAAACTCCATGAGTTTTCGGTTACCGAAGCGTCTGTCAGGCTTCTCCCTTTGCTTTGTGAAGATATCCTGAAACTCTGGGTGATCAGGGAAAACCTTTTGGGGTTTCCTTGCCCTCTTAAAGGAGACCGCATGGTCAGTGGTAGTGGATGGGGGATCCTCCACATGCAGAGTTTGGTTGATTGCTGCTATAAGGGAGTCTATTGCAGTTTGATCATCTGGGGGTGATGAAACCAAGGAATCCTCCTGGTACAAACAGCATTCTCCCTCCTCCAGCTCTTCAGAAGCCGTGGAGCGTGTGGGAGAGCCTGCCCTGTGTGTTCCCGAGGGAGAGCCCGCTGGAGACACCCGGCCGTGTGCTCTTTTCCTGATCCCTGCAACCGGTGAAGCATGTGCCCGGATTACCTCAGAAGGATCCTCCATAGGGGTATCCTCAGGCTGCGTTCCGTCCAGGGACCCAGAAGGGTGTGGAGGACACATTGCATAGCCAGAACCAGGTTCTGTGACAGTTTTTCCATGGATTGGGACAGAAACTGTGCCCATTCCGGTGGGCTGGGGGCCCTAGGCTCTGGGCTGCCGGTTGCGGCAGTGGTGGCAGGGGGGCCTTGGGGGGCTATAGGGGCACAGGACTCACAGAGAGAAGAGGTGTGTTTACGTGGTAGCTCAGCATGGCAGGCAGTGCAGGCTGAGTAATAGACTATGTGGGCCTTAGTACTCTTAGTGCCCTTAGATTTCTGCATGTTCCTAATAGGAGTATGCCAGGATGGGGAGCAATGCTCAGCAGAGCTACAATTGAAGCAAGCACCTCACCAGAATCAGCCGATGGCCCTGTCCTCAGGAAGGATTAAGCTCTATGAAGATCTTTGCACGCTTTCCTGGGGGGCGGGGCTTATCGCGGCCGCGGGGGGGGCTTAGCCCTAAAAGAGCGGGAAGATGAGTCAGTGTGCCCCCTCCCCTGCTGTGGGTAGTAAAAAAACAAAAAAACGGTGGGAAGGGAGCTTCTGAGTTTTCCTCCCTCTCCCTACAGTCAGCACACAGCTTGTCACCGGTGGTTATCAGCCACCTTTTCTGCTAGAGCAAATAAACAGAGTAAATAAAAACAGCGTGAGTCCCTGAGCCCTGGGCCCTCCCCCCTGCCACCAGGATATTATCTGCAAGACTTTCTGCAAACAGCAGAACTTCCCCCTCCTCCAGCTAGCAAGCTAGAGAAAGTTAACACTGTGTGTGCAGGATCCTTGCTCCTTGCACATAATAAATACTGTAAATGTCCTGGGAACCTTCCCTGCAGCGTCTTTTCTCCCTTTGTCTGGGAAACCAGTCAGGGGGGATCTCACCTTAAAACACTGCTTTCCAGGCAGTGAAAATAGCTTGCTGTGTCGGTGTCATATTCAACTCAGAGCCTGCAGAGAGGGGCTGAGGAATTGGTGCCATCTTCAACTCAGAGCATGCAGAGAGGGGCTGAGGAATTGGGCTATAGGGCACAGGCCTCTACCCTGGGCTTTGGAAAATCGGTGTCTATGGAACCCGTCGTCCAGCCCAGGATCCAGCGTCGCGGGAGGGGGTACGTGTAGGCAAGACTTCACGTTCCCGCCTATTGATAGTAGTGGGAGATCGGTCCCAAAAGGAAATCGTCGCCCTCAAAAAATAACAAACCTTGAAAGGAAGTGCCTCCTACAGACACTAAGCTAAAACTGAGCTTGCCTGGCCCGGCCAGGGGGTGTATACTGCAGAGGAGGAGCTATGCTTTTGCATCTACTTAGTGTCCTCCTATGGATAGGCAGCATAACACCCATGGTCCTGTGTCCCCCAATGAGGCGTCAGAGAAAGTGAGTTTTTCTGTTGCACCTGAGGTCTGGACATTGCTTATTGAGAAGTGCTGATCATGCACACCGTCCACAACTTCCACCTTTCTTTTTTATTCTCCTGAGGACAGCTTGCCAGCCGGTGACACCATTGTGACCCTTGGCCGCTATTACGCATTGGCTCGGTGGACGCCGACCCAGACAAAGGGAACTAGTTTGATTGCCTTATGTGAAGTCGGGAAGGAATTTTTCCCCTAATATAGGGCAATTGGGATCTCCTTCATGGTTTCATGGGGTTTTTTTTGCCTTGCTCTGAATCAATATTTTACGCTATAGGTTAAAGTCGATTTACTTGTTTTTTCTTTCAACCTTTTTTTATACTGTATCTATCCTGTACGTGCTATTATATATGCTATGAAATAGAATGTACAGGTATTTATGTAAAATTTGGCATGTTATGATATCAATTTATAAGCAAAAGACACATAAAACATGTCATAATTTGCCCAAATAGTAAATATTTACATTCCTTGGAATCACAAAGATAGTTGTTGCCCATATCCTTTTCCCAACACTGGAAAAAGAAATCATATTTTTGATAACAGACATAGCAGTGAAGAAAAACATTCTGGAGCTACTATCTAGTAAAGAAATGAACTTGTACCCAGTCAGAATCATATAGTGGTAAATACCTAATAATTACAGTAAATACCATTGACTTCAGTGGGTACTGCCCACATGCTTGGCAACTTCAGTGATATTTGGAACCAACAACATTCCCTTTTCTGAATCATTATAACACAAGTTAGCCAAAATCCTCACTCAGCACTCTTAGGGGTACTTTGCACGTTGCGACATCGCTACTGCGATGTTGTCGGGGTCAAACCGAAAGTGACGCACATCCGGCGCCTGTAACGACGTCGCAACGTGTAAAGCCTAGATGCACCGACAAACGATCGCAAAAGCGTCGAAAATTGGTGATGTGTAGTGTCGGTCATTTTCATAATTTCGCTGCAGCGACAGGTACGATGTTGTTCCTCGTTCCTGAGGCAGCAGACATCGCTGTGTATGAAGCCGCAGGAGCGAGGAACATCGCCTTACCTGCGTTCCGCCTGCAATGAAGAAGGAAGGAGGTGGGCGGGATGTTTACATCCCGCTCATCTCCGCCCCTCTGCTTCTATTGGCCGCCTGCCGTGTGACGTCACACGACCCGCCCCCTTAGGAAGGAGGCGGGTCGCCGGATAAGAGCAACGTCGCAGGGCAGGTATGTGTGTGTGAAGCTGCCATAGCTATAATGTTCGCTACGGCAGCTATCACAAGATATCACATCTGTGACGGGGGTGGGTACTATCGCGCTCGGCATCGCAACAATTGGCTAGCGATGTCGCAGCGTGCAAAGTACCCCTTAGGCTACATTCACAAAACTGTATTTTCAGTCTTGTGATGTTCATGAAAAAAACTGACAGCACTCGGACAAATATTATTCAATAGAGTTGTTCAGATGCAATTTTTTCACATAGGCCAAATGTCGTCCTGAAAAAACCCCAGTGTGCAATAGCCTCTGCCATATTTCAGATGAAGTAGGAATGACACAAAACCAAAAAAAAAAAAAGAGAATTTTGTTTACTTACCGTAAATTCTTTTTCTTATAGTTCCGACATGGGAGACCCAGACCATGGGGTATATAGCTACTGCCTCCGGAGGACACACAAAGTACTACACTCAAAACGTGTAGCTCCTCCCTCCGGGCTATATACACCCCCTGGATGACAATCTAACCAGTTCAGTGCAAAAGCTGAAGGAGGACATCCACCCATAAGTAGAGATAGAGTAAAACTCGGAAAAACCGGAACTCTGTCTACAACAACAGCCAGTGAAAACACACGGAACAAAAACTGCCAACAGGCAACAGGGAGGGTGCTGGGTCTCCCATGTCGGAACTATAAGAAAAAGAATTTACGGTAAGTAAACAAAATTCTCTTTTTCTTCATCGTTCCTTATGGGAGACCCAGACCATGGGACGTTCCAAAGCAGTCCATGGGTGGGAAATAAACCAAACTGAGAAGTAGGCAAAACCTAACTTCACAAATGGGCGACAGCCGCCTGAAGGATGCGTCTGCCCAAGCTCGCATCTGCCGAAGCATGAGCATGCACTTGGTAGTGCTTCGAAAAAGTGTGCAGACTGGACCAAGTGGCAGCCTGACAAACCTGCTGAGCCGTAGCCTGGTGCCTGAAAGCCCAGGAGGCACCGACAGCTCTGGTCGAGTGCGCCTTAATCCCTGGCGGAGGGGGCACCTGAGAACACTGGTAGGCATCGGCGATAGCCGACCTAATCCAACGAGCTAGGGTCGGTTTAGAAGCAGAGAGACCCTTGCGCTGACCCGTGGTTAGCACAAAAAGTGAGGTGCACCGCCTAAAAACGGCGGTGCGTGACACATAGATTCGGAGCGCCCGCACCAAATCCAAGGTGTGCAACGCCTTCTCAAAGCGATGCACAGGGGCCGGACAAAGAGAGGGCAATGAAATGTCCTGGTTAAGGTGGAAAGAAGACACCACCTTAGGGAGAAAGTCCGGAGTCGGACGAAGAACCACCTTGTCTTGGTGAAACACCAAAAAGGGGGATTCCGAAGAGAGCGCAGCCAAATCAGAAACTCTCCTGAGAGAAGTTATGGCTACTAGAAAAACAACTTTCTGTGAAAGTCTAAACAAGGGAACCTCCCTAAGAGGCTCAAAGGGGGGTTTCTGTAAGGCCGTGAGGACCAGATTAAGGTCCCAGGGATCCAAAGGCCACCGGTAAGGAGGAATGATGTGAGCTGCACCCTGCATGAAGGTGCGCACCTGAGCCAGTCGGGCGATACGCCGCTGGAATAATACCGACAGAGCCGACACCTGTCCTTTGAGGGAATTGAGGGACAGTCCTAGCTGTAGACCAGACTGTAGAAAAGACAGGATGGTCGGCAAGGAGAACGGCCAAGGAGCATGGTCGGAAGAGCGACACCAGGACAGGAAGATCCTCCAAGTCCTGTGATAAATCTTGGCCGAAGAAGACTTTCGAGCCTGAGTCATAGTGGAGATGACCTCAGAGGGAATACCTGAAGCCGTCAGGATCCAGGACTCAAGAGCCACGCCGTCAATCTGAGAGCAGCAGAATTCTGGCGGAAAAACGGACCTTGAGAGAGAAGGTCTGGGCGGTCTGGGAGATGCCACGGCACCTCTACGGACAGGCGGAGCAGGTCTGGGTACCAAGCTCGCCTGGGCCAGTCCGGAGCAATGATTATGACCTGACGGCCCTCCATTCTGATCCTGCGCAGAACCCTGGGCAAGAGAGCTAGAGGGGGAAACACGTAGGCCAGACGGAACTGGGACCAATCCTGAACCAGCGCGTCCGCTGCGAAGGCCTGAGGATCGTGGGAGCGAGCCACGTAAACCGGAACCTTGTTGTTGTGCCGGGATGCCATTAGATCCACTTCCGGAGTACCCCACTTGCGGCAGATTGACCTGAACACTGCCGGGTGCAGAGCCCACTCGCCGCTGTCCACGGTTTGACGGCTGAGATAATCGGCCTCCCAGTTTTCTACGCCTGGGATGTGGACTGCTGATATGGTGGACTTGGAGTCCTCCGTCCACTGGAGGATTCGTTGAACCTCCAACATCGCCAGGCGGCTGCGAGTTCCGCCCTGGTGATTGATGTAGGCAACCGCTGTCGCGTTGTCCGACTGGACTCGAATGTGCCTGCCCGCCAACAGGTGGTGCAAGGCTAGGAGAGCTAGAAACACAGCTCTGATCTCCAGCACATTGATCGGGAGGGCTGATTCGGACGGAGTCCAAGTGCCCTGTGCTCGGTGATGGAGAAAAACTGCTCCCCAACCGGAGAGGCTGGCATCCGTGGTGAGAATCACCCAGGACGGAGTCAGGAAGGAGCGTCCCTGTGACAGAGAGAGGGGCCGAAGCCACCACTGAAGAGAGCTCCTGGTCTGTGGCGACAGAGCCACTAGCTTGTGCAGGGAAGAGGTCCGCTTGTTCCAACAGCGGAGAATGTCCAACTGTAGGGGACGCAGATGGAACTGTGCAAATGGAACCGCTTCCATTGACGCCACCATCTGACCCAGCACCTGCATGAGGTGTCTGATGGAATGACGGCGGTGCCTCAGCAGAGAGCGCACCGCTAGCTGAAGGGACTGCTGTTTGACTAAGGGCAACTTCACAAGTGCCGGCAGAGTCTCGAATTGCATCCCTAGGTACAGAAGTCCCTGGGTCGGGGTCAGAGTGGACTTGGGCAGGTTGACAAGCCACCCGAACTGAACAAGCGTGGCGAGAGTGAGCGAGACACTCCGCTGGCAGACTGCCCTGGATGAGGCCTTGACTAGAAGGTCGTCCAGGTAGGGGATTACTGCCAACCCCTGAAGATGCAGGACCGCAACCACTGCTGCCATAACCTTGGTGAAAACACGAGGTGCCGTGGCTAACCCGAAGGGGAGAGCCATGAATTGGAAATGTTCCTCTCCGATTGCAAAGCGGAGCCAACGCTGGTGTGAAACCGCGATAGGCACGTGCAGATAGGCATCTCTGATGTCGATGGATGCCAGAAAATCTCCTTGGGTCATTGATGCAATGACCGATCTCAGAGATTCCATGCGAAAACGCTGCACCTGAACATGCTTGTTGAGAAGCTTGAGATCCAGGATGGGCCGGAAGGAACCGTCCTTCTTGGGGACTAGAAAGAGGTTGGAGTAGAAACCTCTGAACCGTTCCCGAGCTGGAACCGGAACAATAACACCGTTGGCCTGCAGGGAAGCCACGGCCTGAGAGAAGGCGGCGGCTTTGGAGCAGGGGGGGGTGGACAGAAAAAATCTGTTTGGCGGGCTGGAAGAAAATTCTATCCTGTAGCCGTGGGAGATGATATCCCGCACCCACTGATCGGAGACGTGTTGAAACCACACGTCGCCAAAGTGGGAGAGCCTGCCGCCGACCAAGGACGTTGCTGGCGCAGCTAGATAGTCAAGAGGGGGCTGCCTTAGTGGCAGCGGCTCCTCCGGACTTCTGAGGACGCGGCTTCGCGCGCCAGATGGGTTTACGATCCTTGGCTGCGGTAGTGGACGAGGCTGAGGGCTTAGAGGATGACCAGTTAGAGGAACGAAAGGAACGAAACCTCGATTGGTTCCTGCCCTGGACAGGTCTCTTGGCTTTAGCTTGTGGCAAGGAAGTACTCTTCCCTCCAGTAGCTTCCTTAATTATTTCATCCAGTTGTTCACCAAACAGCCGGGACCCAGCAAAAGGGAGGCCCGCAAGGTACTTCTTAGAAGAAGCGTCTGCTTTCCACTCTCGAAGCCACAAGATCCTGCGGATAGCGAGAGAGTTAGCGGAGGCCACCGCCGTGCGGTGAGAAGCCTCCAGAATGGCAGACATGGCGTAGGATGAAAAAGCCGAAGCCTGAGAAGTTAAGGCCTCCATCTCAGGCATAGAGTCCCTGGTGAGGGAATGTATCTCCGCCAGAGAGGCAGAAACTGCCTTAAGAGCCCACACTGCCGCAAAAGACGGGGAGAAGGAGGCTCCTGCCGCCTCATATACAGACTTGGCCAGAAGGTCAACCTGGCGGTCAGTGGGATCCTTAAGAGAGGTGCCATCGGCCACCGCTACGACTGTGCGGGCTGAGATTCTAGACACCGGAGGGTCTACCTTTGGGGACTGAGCCCACTCCTTCACCACATCTGGTGGAAAGGGAAAACGGTCATCAGAACTACGCTTTGGAAAGCGTTTGTCAGGACAGGCCCTGGGTTTGGTGACAGTGGCCTGAAAACTGGAGTGGTTAAAAAACGTACTCCGAGCTTTCTTAGGTGAGGCAAACTGATGTATCTCTACCAGAGAGGCTTGTTCCTCTGACACTGGTGGAGTGAGGTTCAGAACGGAGTTAATGGACGCAATCAAGTCACTAACATCCGCTTCATCCTCAGACAAGGCAATGGGGTACCTAGAGCTAGTGTCTGAACCCACAGTAAAAGTATCCTCCTCGCCCTGCACCTCGGCCCGTGAATCAGAGCCGTGGGACGAGGAAGGAGAAGGGTCCCTACGTCTCCGTTTAGGAGGACGGGGTCCTAGAACATGCTCTGAGGGCTCTGCAGAGCTCGGAGCAGCAGAGGCGCCCTGAGAAGGGGGCTGATGCATGGTCAGCAGTGTCCGGGACAGTTGTCCCATAGAGTCGGCAAAAGACTGGGAAATAGCTCTGGAAAAAGATGCTACCCAAGCCGGGGGATCAGTCACCGGGGCTGGAGCGGCCGGAGGAACCCCTGAGAAGGCTCCAGGCTGAGGGACCACCATATTAGAGCAGGCATCACAATGTGGGAATGTGCTTACATGCAGTGCATATAGCGTAGAGCTTTGGAGCCTTGCTCCTAGTGACAGACATGCTGCTGAGGTGGAGGCTCTGCAGCAAGAATACACTCCTGTAGAATGCCCTGAGAGTGTATAATAAAAAGCCCACAACCAGAGGTTGTGGCTTACCAGACCACTCTCTGTGTGCCCTCCGGATTCCACAGCTCAGACCCCCAGTGAAGCGTCAGCCTTCCTAAAAAGCAGCAGCTGCAGCATCCAGCGCCGATCAGTGTAAGAACGCTGAGAAAAATGGCGCTGGAAGGAGGAGGGGGGCGGGGAGAAGCCCAAGAGCGGGAAACCGGAGGGCCAAGGAGAGATACAGGGGAGGGAACATCTCCTCAGAGAGGAGTGTCTTCCCCTCTGCTGGCCGGCCGGTGGGCGGCGCCACGCTATGCATCTGCATGACTGACATGCAGGGAAGCCGAAACCGAAACTAGGCCCAAACTGAAGCCGGGGCCTAGATTTTAACATGCGGCCGACGAGCAGGCACCCCCGGCGCGGTTCTCCGGAAAAACACCGAGAACCGGCCGGAATTACAGTAAAAGACAAAAAACATACTCTCCCCTCAATAAAAGTACCCGGGACCCCTGAAAACCGTCTCAATACTTAGCTTTTGAGACGCAGGGCCATGTCCCTGAGGGAAGGTCAAACGCTCCGTCCAGCAGGAACCTGACAGGGCTGCGGATGGAGACCGGTCTCCTGCACAGCAGAGAGGACCGAGACGGCTCCCACTTCAAACCAGAGCCTGAAAAGGATGTTGAAGGAGCGCGGCATGTGAAGGCTCCAGCCTTGTAAAGTCAACCTTAACAGCACCGCCGACACAGTGGGGTGTGAAGGGACATGCCGGGAGTCCAGATTGGACCCGCTTTTCTTCCATATCTTTAAAAACAAAATCTTAAAAATGAAAAATCAGAGAATGCATGTGTGTGTGTGCCTCCTGAAACACAAAGCATTGAACTGGTTAGATTGTCATCCAGGGGGTGTATATAGCCCGGAGGGAGGAGCTACACGTTTTGAGTGTAGTACTTTGTGTGTCCTCCGGAGGCAGTAGCTATATACCCCATGGTCTGGGTCTCCCATAAGGAACGATGAAGAAAGTGTACGTGGTTTTATTCTACGCGTTTCAAAGTGTGTCCTCACTTCTTCATCAGGAAATCCATTGATCCTTCCTGATAAAGAGGGGAGGACACAATTTGAAACGCGTAGAATAAAACCACACTACGGTACTTTTGGATTTGTGTCATTCCTACAGCTCCACAGAAATCGCTCCACCTTTATTCAGTTCCTGATCTACACTGGCTTTTGTGTGTGTGGACTCTGCAGCAGCTGATTATAAGTCGAAATACTGCTTGTGTGTCACAGAACCGCACAAGGTGAGCATTATTCCTATTCACTTTTCATATATTTATCAGGTAAGACCCTATGGCGCTTTCTATTCTTAGTTTTCATATTTCGGATGAGACTCACCTATGCAAGTCTATAGTATATGCACACAAAAAAAAAAATATATATATATATATATATATATATATATATATATATATATATATACTAAAACATAGATCAACCACACACAATCCAATTTTTAAGGATATATTGCCTTTCTTTAACATTGCCATCCAGATAGCATATGATACAGGTGAAAATTGGATCATTTTTTATATGTTGAAAAGAGATGAGCGGACCCGTTGAAGTTCGGGCTTGGTGGTTTCAGCCAGACTTTAGATAAAGTTCTGTTCTGGACCCAGACTTGACCCGAACTTCATTAGACGTCACTGATTGGGCGGTTCATCTCTCCACCCCCCATACAGCCAGCCATAAATAGAGCACTTCCAAGGAAGGGAGGGTGAGGTTTTTCCATTTCATGCACACCATTGAATCATAGGCATGTGGCTCACACTTGACTGAGCACCAAGTGTAACTGAGCACCACTAGTGGCCAGCTAGAGAGAGACAATAAAAAGGTTTGTGTTTTATATTTGATTCAATTAATTTACTTGCCCCAGCACTCGATCCGACCGAATTCACCGCCCCATCTATAGGTCTATATCTTGCCCGAGGGATTAGCGTCAGGAGCAGCTCCGGGATCTCTCATCATTGACAATCAGTTGAAGGACCTGGGGTTGCCTGGTAACTGGGAACCCGTGCACCAGGACCTTCGGTGATGCACTTTCGGTTTCCTCCGGTCACGTGAAACCACCCGGAAGTAACACCGAAGCAGTAATGTGCCCCTATTGTTTAGTAATGTGCTCTGCAGTAATGTGCCCATTGTTTAGTAATGTGCCATGTAGTAATGTGCCTATTGTTTAGTATTGCCCTCCTACTGGTCCCCTTCCTGTCCCCTATTATGCCGTTGTTTACAGACAATAAAAATTATTTTCACCTGTCCTCCTTTCCTGTGGTGCCCTCAGCTGCTTCTTGCAGACCGCAGGCACATAGACCTCTTAGTGATTTTGTCCGATGCACGGAGCCGCCACTGCAGGCTGCCATCATGGCTTTACTCATTTTTAATAACTAAAATATTCAACATACCTCTGTTGGTGTCTGTAGAGTCTTTTTCTCTGATTTCTGGGCATCTTTGCTTCCTCTTCTTTTTAATGATAACTAAGTATAAATACAAGTCAGTGTTACAAATATTGTCATAAAAGCAGTCAAGGCAGCTCAAAATGAAACTTGAGGGGGTTCTCTCATGAGCAAAGTACATTTTAATTCATACATCTTGGAATAATAACAAGTTTCAGAATTGGATGTGTTAAAAAAATTCTTGAGTTGAGATAATCTTATAAGTGTGCCCCTGCTATATATTGTTATTTGTGCGTTCAACCATGCAGAGCTGCTCCAGTTCATGGTGAAAACATCAAAACATCACAGTTCCTGTGGTGTGCATAAGTACCGTAACTCATAAGTGAACATATAGACTATATAGCAGGGAGCTCACAGCTGTTTGTTTGTGTCAGAGAACACATTTCCCTGCCTGTTTTATCACAGGAGTAATCATTTCTGCCACATCACCAGTACTCTGAGCTCATCATAAATCAAGTCAGGAGCTCATACAAGCTAGAGCGCCTTCATCGTTTCACTTATGATAAAGTTAAAGGGGTAAAGACATGGCAGAAATATTTATTCCTGTGATAAAACAGGCAGGGAAATATGTTACCTGAGAAAGTAGCTGCTGTGTCTTCTGTATACTTACTTATCAAGTTACTGATGCTTTCTCCCCTGGGCAGGTGCTGTGGTATGTGCAGACCATGAACTAGAGGAGCTCTGCATGGTCGAAGACCATAAGACAGGGGCACATCTATAAAATTATCTCAGCACAGGAATACTTTATTGAATACATTCAATTGTGGAACATATCATTATTCCAAAACCTATTGATTAAATATAATTTGTTAATGGGAAATCCCCTTTAACATTTAACATCCTTTTCCCTTTACACTGGCTGCTCTCCATGATTACCGGCTGGACATCCCGGGCCTGCGGTACTTTTAAGTGATGGAAAAAAATAAACTGCTTTTCTGGAGTGGTGAGTGCAGCAGTTTTTATGTGGAGTGGAGTTATGCAAGTCAACCCGTTTAATGTCAAATCCATTTTATTTTCTACTCTTTCACTTTTCATGTTAAAGCAAAATAATAAAGAGGTAGAGATCCAAAGGCATGAAAACATTTAGCCATTGCAGCTTCTTAACTGGGTTAATGGAAGCAATTCTGTGACAACTAACCCTTAATACTCTGATGACAGTGCAGAACGATCCATTAAAAATTACTGCTTAACTTTGCAGAATACAATATGTCACAAGTGAAGAAAGTTCTGTGGCAGGCATCTTAACATTTGCTTAAAGGGAATCTGTCAGCAAGATTTCACCCCTCAAACTATTTATACGCGCATGTAGCTTTTTCAAAGACAAGTCCAGCAATACATTTACATCTCCAGTGCATTCCTAAGAAATTCGTTTTTTATTTAATATGCAAATGAAGCTTAAAAGCTAATGTAGATTTGAAGCCTTTGTCACTCCAGCTCTATTACCTGCCCAGCACTGCCTTCTCCTGCTTGTCTGACTGCTTATTTTACTGATGTGACAAATCATAGAGGCTATCAATCAAGCAGGAGGAGGGGGGCGCAGAGTGGGGAATAGAGCTGGAGTGGTAGAGGTTCAGTTCTACTATAGTCTTGTGGTGTAACTTGAAAATCAATTAAAACTCTGATTTCTTAATAGTGGAAGAACGGACTGGCCATGTAAAGATACCTGCCCAGCACTGCCTCCTCCTGCTTGTCTGACTGCTTCTTTTACTGATGTGACAAATCATAGAAGCTGTCAATCAATCAAGCAGGAGGAGGTGGTGCTGAGCGAGGAATAGAGCTGGAGTGGCTGAGGCCTCAGATCTACTATAGTCTTTTGGTCTAACTTGCATATCAATTAAAACTTTGATTTTTTTAGTAATGGAAGAACGGACTGACCATGTAAGGATATTGCAGGACTTGTCCATAAAAAAGCTACATATTTTGGGGGTGAAATCCTGCTGACAAATTCCCTTTAAAGTATTTTCTGTTTTTTTTGTGTAGCTGTAGGCTTGGCTAGCGAGAAATAATAAGTTAGTAACTCTCTGGTGCTCCTGCACTGTCTCTCCACCTCTATGACGGTCCTTGTTGACAGGCTTTAGTGATGTCACGACTACAGAGCATGTGAACACTGCAGCCAATCACTGGGCTTAGCGGTTCATGCAGCCAACATTGGTATGTCTCCTGAGTTCAGTAATTGGCAGCAGCGGCCATGTTCACGGTAGTCATGATGCCATTGCTACCAACAAAGAAGCAGGGTAGCGGCAAAGAGACATTGTTAGACCTGCGGAAGGGAAGTAACGTGTATTTCAATGGTTCCCTACCACAAGCCTATGGCAATTGAAAGAGGTAAAACAGAAAAAATAATAAATAATGCACATGAAGCCCTTACAGAATATGTTACTGCAACACACTAACCTCCTTGAGCTTTTCCAGCTCATTTTGCAGGGCCTGCTTAGCTATATCCACCTCAATCAGCTGCTGTCGTAGCTTTTCATTCTCCTCCTCTGTTTTAGTACGCTTCTCTTCTACATTTTCCAGCTCATGATGAAGTCTCACTGATACATCCTTGGCTACCTATAGTAAGATAATTGTACCTTAGGGCAATATATAAAGTTATACATGGAATTTACCTGCTGCTCAATTATCTCAAATCTGATAAAATATTAAACAGAGAGCATATTTGATTAGGTACCTGCCAAGAAACTCAAAGAGATGCAAAGTAGTCCTGAACTGGTAGACAGACCGGCAGGACTACTGAAGAGACAACACAAGTTCTGCCGGGGATTTACATGGTAAGTAACAGTTATTTATCACATTCCCTTGCTTTGTGATTTAAAAAATATATACTACAGATTTTTAATGGTTCAGATAGACCAAAAAATGAGTGTAAAGGGGTATTCTCAAATTGTCTCTTGAGCATCCCAGAGCTATGCAGTCTCCTTACTTCCTGGATTCTGACAGGCTCTCCTCTGTGAGTGACAGTTCTGGTGAGCGGCAGAACAGTAGTTTTTGTAGAACTATAGAGCTCAGCACAAGTTCTGCAGTAACACTTTCAGTGGTTTGTTCTAGAGTCTACACTGCTATCTAAAAACAGGGTATTTGAACAAGCAGACAGCTTTGGACACTGGGATAGTGATTAATAGACCTGCTCTTTGAGAAGCCCATACTGAAGGCTGGTGATTGTGCAAGATTTATAAAAGCAGCTTGTCAGGAGCTGAGAAGGTGGTGAGGTGAGGGAGGTAAGCAGATAACTACTGTATTAGAAATCAATTTGCTGGCGAGAGGTGGTGGGGATATAAGTAGTTAGCTAGTTTCCTGGAATATAGCTATTGTGCACACTGGCCAGAATCAGGGCACTAGTGGCCAAGCTCCATGGAAACCAGCTGTTAAATATGAAAGACAAAAGTTCTCATAGCAGGAAAATGACAGCAGATGGAAAAAAACAAGTCATATGTAAACTTGCTTATTTTTGTGCTGTCTAACTAAAGCAATTTAATAACTCAGAGGAGATCTGATTTATATGTATAAATACATGTGTGGTCAATATAAAGGACTGGCACATGACTTATTTCTTCCAAAGACAATACTAAGGACCAGGGGGCATTCACTGCGAGTGGAAGAAAAGTGATTCCGACAGCTAAATAGCGAAGGCGTCTTTACAGTTAGAGCAGTCAGACTGTGGAATGCCCTACCACAAGAGGTAGTAATGGCAGATACTATAACAGCTTTTAAAAAGGGCTGGATGATTTCCTCAGTACACACAACATTGTTGGTTATAAATGACTAAAGGCTACTTTACACGCTGCGATATCGGTCCCGATATCGCTAGCGTGGGTACCCGCCAGCAACTGTTGTGCGACACGGGCACATCGCTACCCGTGCCGCACAACATCACGCAGACCCGTCACACATACTTACCTGCCCGGCGACGTCGCTGTGACCGGCGAACCGCCTCCTTTCTAAAAGGGCGGTCCGTGCAGCGTCACAGCGACGTCACTGAGCGGCCGCCCAATAGAAACGGAGGGGCGGAGATGAGTGGCCGGAACATCCCGCCCACCTCCTTCCTTCCTCATAGCGGCCGGGAGGCAGGTAAGGAGAGCTTCCTCGTTCCTGCGGCGTCACACGCAGCGATGTGTGCTGCCTGCCGCAGGAGCGACGAACTACATCGTTACTGCTGCAGTAACGATAATCGAGAATGGACCCCCATGTCACCGATGAGCGATTTTGCAACGATGCAAAATCGCTCTTCGGTGTCACACGCAGCAACATCGCTAATGCAGCCGGATGTGCGTCACAAATTCCGTGACCCCAACGACTCCGCATTAGCGATGTCGCAGCGTGTAAAGCCCCCTTTAGTGACCAAATGTAGAACTGGTGGAGGAAGGTTGAACTAGATGGACCTAAGTCTTTTTTCAACCTATGTAACTATGCAACTTGAGAATTCCCCTTTAAGGCAGGGTTTACATCCCACTACTAGCTTCAATTCTGCTGATGAATTTGCAGGGCAGAACATTTTGCAAGCCTACTTTTGTATTATCTGAAATTGCATCCTCCAGCATTGGAATAAACAGTTAAAATCCTTAAATCTAGTATTAACAGAAAGTTATGGAGGCCACAATATCCAATATTTTGCATAATTTTATAATTTACTTACAAAAGTAGAGAACCTACAGGAAGAAACCACCAAATAAAATGCTGCCATTATCACTATTATCATTTAATTTTTGTGTTTGGATGCTATTTTAACCATTTCATGACATATGACATATTTACGTCATAAGTCGAGCTCCTTGCTTTAATGCGGGCTAACATGCCAAGCCCGCATCTTTCCCTGCACATAATGGCTGATGCTGAGCTGATGACCCCTGTGTCTGTGAAGATGATCTTCCTGTGAACGCCGGCTATGAGCCAGTATTCATAGGGGATCAAGATTTCAGCAATACAGAGCAGTGATGATGCATTGCTCTGTACAGCACAAGCGATAGAAAGATTGCAGCTTCACGTCCCCTAAAAAAAACTAGTAAATGCAATAAAGAGTTTAAAAAAATAAATAAAAAAAAATATAAAACCCCACCACAAATGTTTAAATCACCCCCCTTCTGCTTCAATAAATATAAAACTATTAAAAAAATACACATATTTGGTGTCACCGAGTTTAGAAATGTCTGATCAATCAAAATATAAAATCAAGTAATCTGCCTGATAAACACTATAAAGAAAAAAATTAAAAACGCCAGAATTATGTTTTTTTCGCAGCTGCAACATTGCAATAAAATGCAATAAGAAGCGTTCAGAACATTGTATCTGCCCCAAAATGATATCAGTAAAAATGTCAGCTCAGGGTGCAAAAAAAAGCCATAACACAGCACCAGATCCTGAAAAATAAAAATGTTACGAATCAATCTTGGAAAATGGCAACAAATTTCTGATTTTTTTTTTCACCAATTAAATAAAAAATTTACATATAGTGAACATGGTAAATTAAAAACAAAACAAAACAATTGCAGAATTGGACTTTTTTTGTAATTTCACCATACTCTGATTTTTTTTTTCTTTTACAGTACAATAGATAGTAAAATGAATGGTATAATTCAAAAGTACAACTCGTCTTACAAAAAAAAAAATCCTAATATAGCAATGTTGACGGAAAAATAAAACAGTTATGGCTCTTGGAAGAAAGGGAGAAAAAACAAAAAGAAAAAAAGAAAATTGAAATTGGCTATGGCATGAAGAGGTTAAACCAAAGATACTTAGAACGGTTTTCTCTGCTAATCCTTCTACTTCTAATCTTGAGTGATTACAGACTATGATGTTAATGCTTGGCAGAAGGAGAGAACACACTGCCCTATATTTACTGGTGATTTGTTGGGATTTAGCTTTTAGGTGAAATGTTCTTCTTTGCTCTATTTTCTCAAACCTGTGAACTCGGATATAAAATGATCTTACTTCAACATTTGACATAATGGCAGCCTTCACTGCTAATGTTTAAAGGGAATCAGTCACCAGTTTTCTGCCCTATAAGCTGCAGCCACCACCAGTGGGCTCTTATATACAGCATTCTAACATGCTGTTTATAAGAGCCCAGGCCGCTGTGTGGAACATATAAAACACTTTATAATACTCACCTAAACTGGTCGCTGCGGTGGATGTGGCTCAAATGGGTATTTTCATCCTCTGGTGCCGGCGCCTCCTCTTTCGGCCATCTTCGTCCTCCTTCTGAAGCCTGTGTGCATGATGCGTCTACATCATACACACTCACCGGTCCCGCATATGCACACTACAATACTTTGATCTGCTCTGCTCAGGCCAGATCAAAGTGCGCCTACTCGGGACCTGAATGCCGACAAGTGTGTATGACGTCGGACGCGTCATGCACCGCGACTTCAGAATTAGGATGAAGATGGCCGAAAGAGGAGGCTCCGGCACCGGAGGACGAAGACTCCCATCTGAGCCGCATCCACCGCAGCGACCGGTTTAGGTGAGTATTATAAAGTGTTTTTTATGTTCTACACAGCGGCCTGGGCCCTTATATACAGCATGTTAGAATGCTGTATATAAGAGCCCACTGGTGGTGACCACAGCTTATAGGCCCCAAATCTGGTGACAGGTTCCCTATAACTGCTATTCTCATTGGCAGCCTAGTTTATTGGACAACTTTACTTAATTAGTAACAAAATCAAATATCCAATTTATGTTTCGATTCTACATTGTATATATCATCATAAAACCTATACTAGAATTTCATGAAAGCCAGATGCTGAAATTGTGGGAAACAAATTCCATCTTATTAATAGGAATCTTTCACCAAGTTTTTGCTTCATCATCTGAGAGCAGTATGATGTTGAGGTGTCAGACTCAAGGTCCGTGTGCCACACCAGCCCGCTACATCATTTTAGCTGAAAAGTCAGTGCCATCCGGGTGGTTTTCATTGCCGTCCATAGCGTGCGGCAGAAAAAAGCACCGCCTGATTTTTTTAAATTCTCCGAAAGTTTGTACTGCCCATGCACTAAAGAGGCTGCCATGTGAAGTACAAAAAGGTAGGTGCTAGAATGTATGGGCTTTTGGTAGGTGTGACATCATTTCCGTCACTTGTTGTTGAGGTCACGTCCAGTCTGGAGCGCAGCAAGCCATTTGTTGGAGAGGCTGGGATTCAGGAGAGATGTGACGTGCACTCCCCATCTTTGGCTTTTGTCCACTGCATGAATGAGAAGCTGCAGGTAAAAAAAGGCAAAGGTTGGTGGGATTTGGGGGGTTTATACAGCTGTTGGTATGCCTGTGGTAGAGTTTAGGGGGTCTATAATGTTAGAGGAGAAGCCTGTGGTGGGGTTTAGAGGCGTCTATAAGTCTGCCAGTAGGATGCCTGTGGTGGGATTTGGGGGCTAAAATACAGGGGTATGACTTTGGTGGGATTTGTAGGGTTTATAATGTGGGGGGATTGTAAGGGTCTATAACTCTGTGAGGATACCCAAGTTGGGATTTAGGGGGTGTGCAATAGTGTAAGGATGTCTGTTGTGGGATTTGAGGGGTATACAGTGCTGGCAGGACTCCTCTGGTCGTATTGTAGGGGTAAGTTATGCTGGGGGGGGGGGGACGCCTGTGGTGGAATTTTGGGCGTCTATGATGCCTGTGCTGAGATTTGGGATGTGTGGAGTGCAGGGGTAGATACTTTTAATGGGATTTTAGGATGTCTGCGTTTCTAGGGGACACCTGTTGTGGGATTTTGGGGTGTGTGTGATGCTGGAAAATGACTGATCAGATTTTTGGATGTACAATGCTGTAGGTATGCCTGTGGTGGGATTTGCTGCATGTACAATGCTGGAGAATGCCTCCAGTGAGAGGTCTATAATGCTATGGGGATACCTATGGCAGGCTTTAGGGGTGACTATAATTCTGTGGGGGGATGCATGGGGTGGGAATTGTGGGGTCTATAATGTGGGGGGATTCTAAGGGTCTATAATGCTGTGGGGATACCTGTTTTGGGATTTGAGGGGTGATGCAATGCTGTAGGAATGTCTGTTGTTAGATTGGGGGGTATACAATGCTGGCAGGACTCCTGTAATGGTATTTTAAGGGGCGTGCGATTCTGTAAGACGCCTGTGGTTGGATTTTGGGGATCCATATTGCGTGGGTATTCCTGCGGTAGAATTTTAGGGGTCTATAATGTCTATGCTGAGATTTGCGGGGTATGCAATGCAGGGTTGGATACTTTTAATGGAATTTTAGGATGTATGCGATTCTAGGGAACAACTGTGGTGGGATTTTGGGGTGTGTGCGATGCTGGAGGATGACTGATGTGATTTTTTGGAGTGTACAATGCTGTAGTTATGCTTGTGGTAGGATATGCGGCATGTACAAGGATGCCTATAGTGAGAATTTGGAGGTCTATAATGCTGTGGGGATACCTGTGGTAGGGTTTTGGGGAGTGTGTGATGTTGGAGGGATGCCTGTGGTGGGCATTTGGGGTGTGTCGAATACTGGGGGAACGCTTGTGTGGAATTTGGGGGAGGGTACAATGCAGGGAATGATTGTGGTGGGATTTTGGGCATCTATAATAATGTGGGGGTGCCTATGGGGGGATATGGGGTGTGTTCAATTCTGGGTGGGGGGGGAAGCTTGGAGTGGGATATACACCCCAGGGACAGCACCCTTATCCCTACAACACAGGGACAGCACCCATAGACCTACAAGTCAGGGACAGCGCCCTTGAACCCAGGGACAGCTTTTGGATAGCCCTAATACCCTAGTCCTAGTTCCTAGTGACATTTGTCATATAGCTCTATTACCCAAGGACAGCTCTTGGATAGCTCTGATACCCTAGACCTAGTATCCAGGGACAGCTACTGGATAGCCCTACAACTGACAGATAGTTCTCATATAGCCCCTGGCCAGTTTGTGCAATGCCATCCATGCTAGTACTGTGTTGAATGGAGATTTGTGTGAGCCCTTACAATTGCAAGCAAACCTTTGAATGGCAACCATAAAGCTGATGTGGCCATCAGTAAAAAGGAGTTTTACACCCCTGATGAAGGGGCTGAGACGTCATTCCTGTATCACTTACTGAGCTGTTTGCTGTCATTTTGTTAAAATCACTGTTTTATCTGCTGCAGATCTATCATTTGTCTGAATGCTGAGCTCTGTATAACCCTAACCACACCACTGACTGACAGCTTTCTGAGTACACTCTGCATAGGCAGGAAGCTGCCAATCAAAAGTGGGGGCAGGGTTACACAGAGAAGGAGCAGTACGTTGTAGCAGATTTACTAGTCACTTTAGTGATAAAACTGATTTTATCAAAACTACAGAAAGCAGCTCAGTAAGTAACACATCGCTGGAATCAGGATCTCTGCCCCTGCAGATTACAATACGATACACCTGATTGATCCTGAGGAAAATTGTAGCAGATTAGGTGGCATAAAGCTGGTGACAAATTCCATTTAAATATCTCTCCAAATGTAAAGACAAAAAGCATACAATAATAAAAAGAGAAAAAGCATGCAGCATATAACACACAAGATTCAATATACAACTAAGGGGCACTTTGCACACTACGACATCGCAAGCCGATGCTAGCGATGCCGAGCGCGATAGTCCCCGCCCCCATCGCAGCAGCGATATCATGGTGATAGTTGGCGTAGCGGACATTATCGCTATGGCAGCTTCACATGCACTCACCTGCCCTGCGACGTCGCGCTGGCCGGCGACCCGGCTCCTAATTAAGGGGGCGGGTCGTGCGGCGTCATAGTGACGTCACACGGCAGGCGGCCAATAGAAGTAGGGGGGTGGAGATGAGCGGGACGTAAACATCCCGCCCACCTCCTCCCTTCCGCATTGCCGGCGTGAGCTGCAGGACGCAGGTAGGAGATGTTCCTCGCTCCTGCGGCTTCACACACAGCGATGTGTGCTGCCGCTGGAACGAGGAACAACATCGTAACATCGGTCATTTCCAAATCATGGCAATGACTGACGCTACACCGATCATACGATTACGACGCTTTTGCGCTCGTTAATCTATCAAAAAGGCTTTACACACTACGATATCGCCTGCGACGCCGGATGTGCGTCACTTTCAATTTGACCCCACCGACATCGCACCTGCGATGTCGTAGTGTGCAAAGTGCCCCTAACTCTAAAATTGATACTTAGACGAGTGTTTTTTAGAAAAAAAGCAGATGACGTCTTAAATACATACACATATAATGGATTGCACAGCTAACGGAAGGACAGATTATTCTCAGTGATGAGTGAGCGTGCTCGGCTCCATACTCAGCCAAGTATAAAGGCCCCGTTACACGCAGCGACATCGCTAACGAGATATCGCAGGGGTCACGGAATTTGTGACGCATATCTGGCCTCGTTAGCGACGTCGTTGCGTGTGACACTTACGAGCAACCGCTAACGATCAGAAATACTCACGAAATCGTTGATCGTTGACACGTCGTTCATTTTCAAAATATCGTTGCTGGTGCTGGACGCAGGTTGTTTGTCGTTCCTGAAGCAGCACACATCGCTATGTGCGACACCCCGGGAACGACGAACAACAGCGTACCTGCGTCCTCCAGTAACGAGGTGGGACTGACGTGAATGCGGCTGCTCTCCGCCCCTCCGCTTCTATTGGTGGCCCGCTAATTGACGTCGCCGTGACGCCGCACGAACCTCTCCCTTAAAAAAAGAGATTGTTCGCCGCCCACAGCGACGTCGCTAGGAACGTAAGTCCGTTTGACGCGTCCTAGCCATATTGTTCGCCACGGGCAGCGATTTGGCCGTGACGCACAAACGACGGGGGCGGGTGCGATCGCTAGCGACATTGCTAGTGATGTCACAGCGTGTAAAGTGGTCTTTAGGGTGCTTGATACACTCAGTATCAAGTATCATGCGGGTGCTCGATTTCCCGGCCAGCCTTTTCTTGCTCACTCTTGTTAGGGGGTTTCAGAAAAATGCTTGAGTCTCCCATTGACTTCCATTATGCTTGTTATTCCAGTGGAGCCCGTCCAAGCGTCTGACCTACTCGATTCAAGCATCGAGCACTCATCACTAATTCTTATACATCAGATCTTACCTTCAAGTCTTGTTCCAGGCTGCGGAGCAGCTCCCCATCTATCTCCCCGGTCTGGGCATAGCGGAGCCTCTTGCGCTCGGCTTTACGGAGGCGGTATTGTAGAATCCTACAGTTCTTATTGGCTCTCTCCAGCTCATGGCGCATTTCCTGCAGCTGACAAGCATCCTCCTCAAAGAAGGTGTCCCTCATCTCATCCATCTCCGTTCTCATCTCTTCTATTTCATTCTGGTCATAAAAACGTTCGGGAAGAGAGAACCACAAAGTGTGAAAAATGATTACAGTTTATAGGGTGTTAACGGGAGTCCATCACACCCAACATGCGATGTAAACTACTTATGCCGTCCTCGAGGGGACTTAGCCCTTATGAAACTTATACATGCGGGGTAGATATCACTTCTTTAGTAATAGAGAAAAACAGTCTTAATTCACATATACATGAGGGCTCATGCGTGCACCTTGGGTTGGCCAAGGGCTCAGTGCACCGGTCTTCCCTCTCGTCAACATGATGTGAACCTCTCCTTATCTTCATTGGCAGTTCTTGCTTGCCCAAAGCAAACAATGCCTGAACTGAATCCTCATCCTGCACACTAACACTGCAGGAGCCCAGGGAACATACACAGCGTGGGTGTGCGCTCATCTCTGTCCTGTCTGCAGAACCTATTTGCTGATGTGAGCAGCTGTGTGATGATGCGTGTGGCAACCATGAGCTGCAGACAGGAGAGGGTTGAGGAGCACGCTCACCTTGACACCCTGTGCTCTTGGCTCATGCAGTGTCTGTGCTCAGTCCTGACAAGCATGCGCTGTCAATTAATCTAACCACAGGTGTCTTATATGTTGACTGAGGAGGGGGATGAGTGCACTGACCCCTCGGCCACGCTGAAGACCTCATTTACATAGGTAATAAAACCACCTAATCCCTATGATTTCCTGATTTTGCCACCTCTTTCCATTTGGGCTACATCACTTCACAGTAGACAGTCATATTTCTTGCTTTTGGAGCGTAACATGTGAAATCTCTGCTTATAGCGCAACCAGGCTTCTCTGGGAATATTCTCCTTCCCTCCCAGATGTTGCTAATCATAGCTCGGCAGGATTTGTGACTGCTAAATCACCTAGCGAGCTTTGACTGGCAACATTGGGGAGGGAGGGGTGAAGGCAAACCCCCAGAGAAGTCTAAAGAAGCACTCAATAGGACTACAAGCAGAGATTTCACATACTTCTCTCCAAAAGCAACAAATGTGAATATCTCTGCAATGGAGCGACGCAGTGCAAAATGGAAAAGAGCTGCAGAATCAGGGGAGCTCTGGGAATTTTACAAGCTATATAATTTTTTGAGTGACAGGTTGTCTGTAAATCGTGTTTTGGGGGTGAATGACTTCCTAGACTAATGCCTTTCCCCATACAGTGGATACAGAAGTGTTTACACGCCCTGTTATACCTATTACCCTTGGCTCTATCAGGTCACATTGCATACGGCTAGAGCAGACCTGAGTTTAGCATTAACCCTTTGGGGCAATCTGCTGAGAACATGCAGGGATCCCACCCTTGCCTCCTGCACACACATGGGTGGAGGATGACATCACCGCCTGCAGACAATGGCAGCAGACAGCTCCTCACCTTCAGGCTCTCGTTCTCCTCCCTCAGCTTGCCCACTTCATCCTGCAGCAGGCTGTCAGCCCTGGATGCCTCTGCCTGCTGCCCACCAGCCGGCTCTGCCTGCCCCCCATCGCCCTTGGGGCTGATGGCACCGCCTGCAGCCGCCAGGCCCTTCTTCAGATGGAACTGCATGAGCTCGGACTGCAGGCATCCTTCCTTCCAGTACCCCCCTCCGCTGCTCTGCTTCTTGGGGCTCTTCCCCACCGCCCCTGCCGCCGGTGCGCCATCCCCTCCTTTGGGGGACGCTTTCCCTTTCTTCGGGTTCTTCGGGGATCCGTCCCCCGGTGACTCCGGTGTGGCCACTCTGCCTGGCTCCGTCCTTGCAGGGCACAGGTCGGCCGGGTCTTGGCGCTGCGCCTCCAGGGCTCCTGGTGATGGGTGTCCTGCAGCGGCCTCCGCCCTGGATGCTACGTGTTCAGCACCACCGCCGCTGCGGACAGCTCCCTGCCCGGGATGCTGCGTGCCTGCGCTGCAGGATGCTCGGCTGCCTCTCGCCACCTGCTTCCCCGCAGTAGCCCGGGTTGCAGCCGGCGACCTGGCCCCTGGTCTGACCGCGACGTCCCGGGGTCTGGCTGGTGACGATGGCCGCTCTTGTTTTCTGCTGCTGCCCTCCGGATGCAGGCGAGGCTCAGCTGCAGTAGGAAGAGCCGCAGCAGCGCCACCAGCTGGCCTGCTCATGATCCTGCCGTGTGAGCGGGGCTGACAGGGGATCCATCAGTGGAGGCCAATCTCCACCCAGACCGGGAGGGGCGAGGGGATGAGCACTGCCCGAGGGCGACACAATGGCCCTGCTGACCACCAGCTGCAGAGCACGAAGTAACGCCATGAACTAGTCTTCCTCTACAGCCATCTATCACCACCATGCAGAAGTCTTCCTCTACAGCCATCTATCACCACCATGCAGAAGTCTTCCTCTACAGCCATCTATCACCTCCATGCAGAAGTCTTCCTCTACAGCCATCTATCACCACCATGCAGAAGTCTTCCTCTACAGCCATCTATCACCGCCATGCAGAAGTCTTCCTCTACAGCCATCTATCACCACCATGCAGAAGTCTTCCTCTACAGCCATCTATCACCACCATGCAGAAGTCTTCCTCTACAGCCATCTATCACCTCCATGCAGAAGTCTTCCTCTACAGCCATCTATCACCTCCATGCAGAAGTCTTCCTCTACAGCCATCTATCACCACCATGCAGAAGTCTTCCTCTACAGCCATCTATCACCACCATGCAGAAGTCTTCCTCTACAGCCATCTATCACCTCCATGCAGAAGTCTTCCTCTACAGCCATCTATCACCTCCATGCAGAAGTCTTCCTCTACAGCCATCTATCACCTCCATGCAGAAGTCTTCCTCTACAGCCATCTATCACCACCATGCAGAAGTCTTCCTCTACAGCCATCTATCACCACCATGCAGAAGTCTTCATCTACAACCATCTATCACCGCCATGCAGAAGTCTTCCTCTACAGCCATCTATCACCGCCATGCAGAAGTCTTCCTCTACAGCCATCTATCACCTCCATGCAGAAGTCTTCCTCTACAGCCATCTATCACCTCCATGCAGAAGTCTTCCTCTACAGCCATCTATCACCTCCATGCAGAAGTCTTCCTCTACAGCCATCTATCACCTCCATGCAGAAGTCTTCCTCTACAGCCATCTATCACCACCATGCAGAAGTCTTCCTCTACAGCCATCTATCACCTCCATGCAGAAGTCTTCCTCTACAGCCATCTATCACCTCCATGCAGAAGTCTTCCTCTACAGCCATCTATCACCTCCATGCAGAAGTCTTCCTCTACAGCCATCTATCACCTCCATGCAGAAGTCTTCCTCTACAGCCATCTATCACCACCATGCAGAAGTCTTCCTCTACAGCCATCTATCACCTCCATGCAGAAGTCTTCATCTACAGCCATCTATCACCACCATGCAGAAGTCTTCCTCTACAGCCATCTATCACCTCCATGCAGAAGTCTTCCTCTACAGCCATCTATCACCTCCATGCAGAAGTCTTCATCTACAGCCATCTATCACCACCATGCAGAAGTAGTCTTCCTCTACAACCATCTATCACCGCCATGCAGAAGTCTTCATCTACAGCCATCTATCACCACCATGCAGAAGTCTTCATCTACAGCCATCTATCACCACCATGCAGAAGTAGTCTTCCTCTACAGCCATCTATCACCACCATGCAGAAGTCTTCCTCTACAGCCATCTATCACCTCCATGCAGAAGTCTTCCTTTACAGCCATCTATCACCGCCATGCAGAAGTCTTCCTTTACAGCCATCTATCACCTCCATGCAGAAGTCTTCCTCTACAGCCATCTATCACCTCCATGCAGAAGTCTTCCTCTACAGCCATCTATCACCACCATGCAGAAGTCTTCCTCTACAGCCATCTATCACCGCCATGCAGAAGTCTTCCTCTACAACCATCTATCACCACCATGCACAAGTCTTCCTCCACAGCCATCTATCACTGCCATGCAGAAGTCTTCCTCTACAGCCATCTATCACCGCCATGCAGAAGTCTTCCTCTACAGCCATCTATCACCGCCATGCAGAAGTCTTCCTCTACAGCCATCTATCACCTCCATGCAGAAGTCTTCCTCTACAGCCATCTATCACCTCCATGCAGAAGTCTTCCTCTACAGCCATCTATCACCTCCATGCAGAAGTCTTCCTCTACAGCCATCTATCACCTCCATGCAGAAGTCTTCCTCTACAGCCATCTATCACCACCATGCAGAAGTCTTCCTCTACAGCCATCTATCACCTCCATGCAGAAGTCTTCATCTACAGCCATCTATCACCACCATGCAGAAGTCTTCCTCCACAGCCATCTATCACCACCATGCAGAAGTCTTCCTCTACAGCCATCTATCACCACCATGCAGAAGTCTTCCTCTACAGCCATCTATCACCGCCATGCAGAAGTCTTCCTCTACAGCCATCTATCACCGCCATGCAGAAGTCTTCCTCTACAGCCATCTATCACCACCATGCAGAAGTAGTCTTCCTCTACAGCCATCTATCACCACCATGCAGAAGTCTTCCTCTACAGCCATCTATCACCGCCATGCAGAAGTCTTCCTCTACAGCCATCTATCACCGCCATGCAGAAGTCTTCCTCTACAGCCATCTATCACCACCATGCAGAAGTCTTCCTCTACAGCCATCTATCACCGCCATGCAGAAGTCTTCCTCTACAGCCATCTATCACCACCATGCAGAAGTCTTCCTCTACAGCCATCTATCACCGCCATGCAGAAGTCTTCCTCTACAGCCATCTATCACTGCCATGCAGAAGTCTTCCTCTACAGCCATCTATCACCACCATGCAGAAGTCTTCATCTACAACCATCTATCACCACCATGCAGAAGTCTTCCTCTACAGCCATCTATCACTGCCATGCAGAAGTCTTCCTCTACAGCCATCTATCACCACCATGCAGAAGTCTTCCTCTACAGCCATCTATCACCGCCATGCAGAAGTCTTCCTCTACAACCATCTATCACTGCCATGCAGAAGTCTTCCTTTACAGCCATCTATCACCGCCATGCAGAAGTCTTCCTCTACAGCCATCTATCACCACCATGCAGAAGTCTTCCTCTACAGCCATCTATCACCACCATGCAGAAGTCTTCCTCTACAGCCATCTATCACCGCCATGCAGAAGTCTTCCTCTACAGCCATCTATCACCACCATGCAGAAGTCTTCCTCTACAGCCATCTATCACCGCCATGCAGAAGTCTTCCTCTACAGCCATCTATCACCACCATGCAAAAGTCTTCCTCTACAGCCATCTATCACCACCATGCAGAAGTCTTCCTCTACAGCCATCTATCACCACCATGCAGAAGTCTTCCTCTACAGCCATCTATCACCACCATGCAGAAGTCTTCCTCTACAGCCATCTATCACCTCCATGCAGAAGTCTTCCTCTACAGCCATCTATCACCTCCATGCAGAAGTCTTCATCTACAGCCATCTATCACCACCATGCAGAAGTAGTCTTCCTCTACAACCATCTATCACCGCCATGCAGAAGTCTTCATCTACAGCCATCTATCACCACCATGCAGAAGTCTTCATCTACAGCCATCTATCACCACCATGCAGAAGTAGTCTTCCTCTACAGCCATCTATCACCACCATGCAGAAGTCTTCCTCTACAGCCATCTATCACCTCCATGCAGAAGTCTTCCTTTACAGCCATCTATCACCGCCATGCAGAAGTCTTCCTTTACAGCCATCTATCACCTCCATGCAGAAGTCTTCCTCTACAGCCATCTATCACCACCATGCAGAAGTCTTCCTCTACAGCCATCTATCACCACCATGCAGAAGTCTTCCTCTACAGCCATCTATCACCGCCATGCAGAAGTCTTCCTCTACAGCCATCTATCACCACCATGCAGAAGTCTTCCTCTACAGCCATCTATCACCGCCATGCAGAAGTCTTCCTCTACAGCCATCTATCACCGCCATGCAGAAGTCTTCCTCTACAGCCATCTATCACCTCCATGCAGAAGTCTTCCTCTACAGCCATCTATCACCGCCATGCAGAAGTCTTCCTTTACAGCCATCTATCACCTCCATGCAGAAGTCTTCCTCTACAGCCATCTATCACCGCCATGCAGAAGTCTTCCTCTACAGCCATCTATCACCGCCATGCAGAAGTCTTCCTCTACAGCCATCTATCACCTCCATGCAGAAGTCTTCCTCTACAGCCATCTATCACCGCCATGCAGAAGTCTTCCTTTACAGCCATCTATCACCTCCATGCAGAAGTCTTCCTCTACAGCCATCTATCACCACCATGCAGAAGTCTTCCTCTACAGCCATCTATCACCGCCATGCAGAAGTCTTCCTCTACAGCCATCTATCACCGCCATGCAGAAGTCTTCCTCTACAGCCATCTATCACCGCCATGCAGAAGTCTTCATCTACAACCATCTATCACCACCATGCAGAAGTCTTCCTCTACAGCCATCTATCACCACCATGCAGAAGTCTTCCTCTACAGCCATCTACCACCGCCATGCAGAAGTCTTCCTCTACAGCCATCTATCACCGCCATGCAGAAGTCTTCCTCTACAGCCATCTATCACCGCCATGCAGAAGTCTTCCTCTACAACCATCTATCACCGCCATGCAGAAGTCTTCCTCTACAGCCATCTATCACCACCATGCAGAAGTCTTCTTCTACAGCCATCTATCACCGCCATGCAGAAGTCTTCATCTACAACCATCTATCACCACCATGCAGAAGTCTTCCTCTACAGCCATCTACCACCGCCATGCAGAAGTCTTCCTCTACAGCCATCTATCACCTCCATGCAGAAGTCTTCCTCTACAGCCATCTATCACCACCATGCAGAAGTCTTCCTCTACAGCCATCTATCACCGCCATGCAGAAGTCTTCCTCTACAACCATCTATCACCACCATGCAGAAGTCTTCCTCTACAGCCATCTACCACCGCCATGCAGAAGTCTTCCTCTACAGCCATCTATCACCGCCATGCAGAAGTCTTCCTCTACAGCCATCTATCACCGCCATGCAGAAGTCTTCCTCTACAACCATCTATCACCGCCATGCAAAAGTCTTCCTCTACAGCCATCTATCACCACCATGCAGAAGTCTTCCTCTACAGCCATCTATCACCGCCATGCAGAAGTCTTCATCTACAACCATCTATCACCACCATGCAGAAGTCTTTCTCTACAGCCATCTACCACCGCCATGCAGAAGTCTTCCTCTACAGCCATCTATCACCTCCATGCAGAAGTCTTCCTCTACAGCCATCTATCACCGCCATGCAGAAGTCTTCCTCTACAGCCATCTATCACCACCATGCAGAAGTCTTCCTCTACAGCCATCTATCACCGCCATGCAGAAGTCTTCCTCTACAGCCATCTATCACCGCCATGCAGAAGTCTTCCTCTACAGCCATCTATCACCTCCATGCAGAAGTCTTCCTCTACAGCCATCTATCACCGCCATGCAGAAGTCTTCCTTTACAGCCATCTATCACCTCCATGCAGAAGTCTTCCTCTACAGCCATCTATCACCGCCATGCAGAAGTCTTCCTCTACAGCCATCTATCACCGCCATGCAGAAGTCTTCCTCTACAGCCATCTATCACCTCCATGCAGAAGTCTTCCTCTACAGCCATCTATCACCGCCATGCAGAAGTCTTCCTTTACAGCCATCTATCACCTCCATGCAGAAGTCTTCCTCTACAGCCATCTATCACCACCATGCAGAAGTCTTCCTCTACAGCCATCTATCACCGCCATGCAGAAGTCTTCCTCTACAGCCATCTATCACCGCCATGCAGAAGTCTTCCTCTACAGCCATCTATCACCGCCATGCAGAAGTCTTCATCTACAACCATCTATCACCACCATGCAGAAGTCTTCCTCTACAGCCATCTATCACCACCATGCAGAAGTCTTCCTCTACAGCCATCTACCACCGCCATGCAGAAGTCTTCCTCTACAGCCATCTATCACCGCCATGCAGAAGTCTTCCTCTACAGCCATCTATCACCGCCATGCAGAAGTCTTCCTCTACAACCATCTATCACCGCCATGCAGAAGTCTTCCTCTACAGCCATCTATCACCACCATGCAGAAGTCTTCCTCTACAGCCATCTATCACCGCCATGCAGAAGTCTTCATCTACAACCATCTATCACCACCATGCAGAAGTCTTCCTCTACAGCCATCTACCACCGCCATGCAGAAGTCTTCCTTTACAGCCATCTATCACCTCCATGCAGAAGTCTTCCTCTACAGCCATCTATCACCACCATGCAGAAGTCTTCCTCTACAGCCATCTATCACCGCCATGCAGAAGTCTTCCTCTACAACCATCTATCACCACCATGCAGAAGTCTTCCTCTACAGCCATCTACCACCGCCATGCAGAAGTCTTCCTCTACAGCCATCTATCACCGCCATGCAGAAGTCTTCCTCTACAGCCATCTATCACCGCCATGCAGAAGTCTTCCTCTACAACCATCTATCACCGCCATGCAAAAGTCTTCCTCTACAGCCATCTATCACCACCATGCAGAAGTCTTCCTCTACAGCCATCTATCACCGCCATGCAGAAGTCTTCATCTACAACCATCTATCACCACCATGCAGAAGTCTTCCTCTACAGCCATCTACCACCGCCATGCAGAAGTCTTCCTCTACAGCCATCTATCACCTCCATGCAGAAGTCTTCCTCTACAGCCATCTATCACCACCATGCAGAAGTCTTCCTCTACAGCCATCTATCACCGCCATGCAGAAGTCTTCCTCTACAACCATCTATCACCACCATGCAGAAGTCTTCCTCTACAGCCATCTACCACCGCCATGCAGAAGTCTTCCTCTACAGCCATCTATCACCTCCATGCAGAAGTCTTCCTCTACAGCCATCTATCACCACCATGCAGAAGTCTTCCTCTACAGCCATCTATCACCGCCATGCAGAAGTCTTCCTCTACAACCATCTATCACCACCATGCACAAGTCTTCCTCCACAGCCATCTATCACTGCCATGCAGAAGTCTTCCTCTACAGCCATCTATCACCGCCATGCAGAAGTCTTCCTCTACAGCCATCTATCACCGCCATGCAGAAGTCTTCCTCTACAGCCATCTATCACTGCCATGCAGAAGTCTTCCTCTACAGCCATCTATCACCACCATGCAGAAGTCTTCCTCTACAACCATCTATCACCGCCATGCAGAAGTCTTCCTCTACAGCCATCTATCACCGCCATGCAGAAGTCTTCCTCTACACCATCTATCACCACCATGCAGAAGTCTTCCTCTACAGCCATCTATCACCACCATGCAGAAGTCTTCCTCTACAGCCATCTATCACCGCCATGCAGAAGTAGTCTTCCTCTACAACCATCTATCACCACCATGAACAAGTGGTCTTCATCTACAACCATCTATCACCTCCATGCAGAAGAAGTCTTCCTCTACAACCATCTATCACCGCCATTGAAAAATAGTCTTCATCTACAACCATCTATGACTTCCATGCAGAAGAAGTCTTCCTCTACAGCCATCTATCACCGCCATGCAGAAGTCTTCCTCTACAGCCATCTATCACCACCATGCAGAAGTCTTCCTCTACAGCCATCTATCACCACCATGCACTAGTCTTCCTCTACACCCATCTATCACCACCATGCAGAAGTCTTCCTCTACAGCCATCTGTCACCACCATGCAGAAGTCTTCCTCTACAGCCATCTATCACCGCCATGCAGAAGTAGTCTTCCTCTACAGCCATCTATCACCACCATGCAGAAGTCTTCCTCTACAGCCATCTATCACCGCCATGCAGAAGTCTTCCTCTACAGCCATCTATCACCACCATGCAAAAGTCTTCCTCTACAGCCATCTATCACCACCATGCAGAAGTCTTCCTCTACAGCCATCTATCACCGCCATGCAGAAGTCTTCCTCTACAGCCATCTATCACCACCATGCAGAAGTCTTCCTCTACAGCCATCTATCACCGCCATGCAGAAGTCTTCCTCTACAGCCATCTATCACCACCATGCAAAAGTCTTCCTCTACAGCCATCTATCACCACCATGCAGAAGTCTTCCTCTACAGCCATCTATCACCACCATGCAGAAGTCTTCCTCTACAGCCATCTATCACCGCCATGCAGAAGTCTTCCTCTACAGCCATCTATCACCACCATGCAGAAGTCTTCCTCTACAGCCATCTATCACCGCCATGCAGAAGTCTTCCTCTACAGCCATCTATCACTGCCATGCAGAAGTCTTCCTCTACAGCCATCTATCACCACCATGCAGAAGTCTTCATCTACAACCATCTATCACCACCATGCAGAAGTCTTCCTCTACAGCCATCTATCACTGCCATGCAGAAGTCTTCCTCTACAGCCATCTATCACCACCATGCAGAAGTCTTCCTCTACAGCCATCTATCACCGCCATGCAGAAGTCTTCCTCTACAACCATCTATCACTGCCATGCAGAAGTCTTCCTTTACAGCCATCTATCACCGCCATGCAGAAGTCTTCCTCTACAGCCATCTATCACCACCATGCAGAAGTCTTCCTCTACAGCCATCTATCACCACCATGCAGAAGTCTTCCTCTACAGCCATCTATCACCGCCATGCAGAAGTCTTCCTCTACAGCCATCTATCACCACCATGCAGAAGTCTTCCTCTACAGCCATCTATCACCGCCATGCAGAAGTCTTCCTCTACAGCCATCTATCACCACCATGCAAAAGTCTTCCTCTACAGCCATCTATCACCACCATGCAGAAGTCTTCCTCTACAGCCATCTATCACCACCATGCAGAAGTCTTCCTCTACAGCCATCTATCACCACCATGCAGAAGTCTTCCTCTACAGCCATCTATCACCACCATGTAGAAGTCTTCCTCTACAGCCATCTATCACTGCCATGCAGAAGTAGTCTTCATCTACAGCCATCTATCACCACCATGCAGACGTCTTCCTCTACAGCCATCTATCACCACCATGCAGAAGTCTTCCTCTACAGCCATCTATCACCACCATGCAGAAGTCTTCCTCTACAGCCATCTATCACCCCATGCAGAAGTCTTCCTCTACAGCCATCTATCACCACCATGCAGAAGTCTTCCTCTACAGCCATCTATCACCGCCATGGAGAAGTCTTCCTCTACAGCCATCTATCACCGCCATGCAGAAGTCTTCCTCTACAGCCATCTATCACCACCATGCACTAGTCTTCCTCTACAGCCATCTATCACCACCATGCAGAAGTCTTCCTCTACAGCCATCTGTCACCACCATGCAGAAGTCTTCCTCTACAGCCATCTATCACCGCCATGCAGAAGTCTTCCTCTACAGCCATCTATCACCGCCATGCAGAAGTCTTCCTCTACAGCCATCTATCACCACCATGCACTAGTCTTCCTCTACACCCATCTATCACCACCATGCAGAAGTCTTCCTCTACAGCCATCTGTCACCACCATGCAGAAGTCTTCCTCTACAGCCATCTATCACCGCCATGCAGAAGTAGTCTTCCTCTACAGCCATCTATCACCACCATGCAGAAGTCTTCCTCTACAGCCATCTATCACCGCCATGCAGAAGTAGTCTTCATCTACAGCCATCTATCACCACCATGCAGAAGTCTTCCTCTACAGCCATCTATCACCGCCATGCAGAAGTAGTCTTCCTCTTCAGCCATCTATCACCACCATGCAGAAGTCTTCCTCTACAGCCATCTATCACTGCCATGCAGAAGTCTTCCTCTACAGCCATCTATCACCACCATGCAGAAGTCTTCCTCTACAGCCATCTATCACCTCCATGCAGAAGTCTTCCTCTACAGCCATCTATCACCACCATGCAGAAGTCTTCCTCTACAGCCATCTATCACCACCATGCAGAAGTCTTCCTCTACAGCCATCTATCACCACCATGCAGAAGTCTTCCTCTACAGCCATCTATCACCGCCATGCAGAAGTCTTCCTCTACAGCCATCTATCACCACCATGCAGAAGTAGTCTTCATCTACAACCATCTATCACCACCATGCAGAAGTCTTCCTCTACAGCCATCTATCACCGCCATGCAGAAGTCTTCCTCTACAGCCATCTATCACCGCCATGCAGAAGTCTTCCTCTACAGCCATCTATCACCACCATGCAGAAGTAGTCTTCCTCTACAGCCATCTATCACCACCATGCAGAAGTCTTCCTCTACAGCCATCTATCACCGCCATGCAGAAGTCTTCCTCTACAGCCATCTACCACCGCCATGCAGAAGTCTTCCTCTACAGCCATCTATCACCTCCATGCAGAAGTCTTCCTCTACAGCCATCTATCACCACCATGCAGAAGTCTTCCTCTACAGCCATCTATCACCGCCATGCAGAAGTCTTCCTCTACAACCATCTATCACCACCATGCACAAGTCTTCCTCCACAGCCATCTATCACTGCCATGCAGAAGTCTTCCTCTACAGCCATCTATCACCGCCATGCAGAAGTCTTCCTCTACAGCCATCTATCACCGCCATGCAGAAGTCTTCCTCTACAGCCATCTATCACTGCCATGCAGAAGTCTTCCTCTACAGCCATCTATCACCACCATGCAGAAGTCTTCCTCTACAACCATCTATCACCGCCATGCAGAAGTCTTCCTCTACAGCCATCTATCACCGCCATGCAGAAGTCTTCCTCTACACCATCTATCACCACCATGCAGAAGTCTTCCTCTACAGCCATCTATCACCACCATGCAGAAGTCTTCCTCTACAGCCATCTATCACCACCATGCAGAAGTCTTCCTCTACAACCATCTATCACCGCCATGCAGAAGTCTTCCTCTACAGCCATCTATCACCACCATGCAGAAGTCTTCCTCTACAGCCATCTATCACCACCATGCAGAAGTCTTCCTCTACAGCCATCTATCACCGCCATGCAGAAGTCTTCCTCTACAGCCATCTATCACCGCCATGCAGAAGTCTTCCTCTACAGCCATCTATCACCACCATGCAGAAGTAGTCTTCCTCTACAGCCATCTATCACCACCATGCAGAAGTCTTCCTCTACAGCCATCTATCACCGCCATGCAGAAGTCTTCCTCTACAGCCATCTATCACCGCCATGCAGAAGTCTTCCTCTACAGCCATCTATCACCACCATGCAGAAGTCTTCCTCTACAGCCATCTATCACCGCCATGCAGAAGTCTTCCTCTACAGCCATCTATCACCACCATGCAGAAGTCTTCCTCTACAGCCATCTATCACCGCCATGCAGAAGTCTTCCTCTACAGCCATCTATCACTGCCATGCAGAAGTCTTCCTCTACAGCCATCTATCACCACCATGCAGAAGTCTTCATCTACAACCATCTATCACCACCATGCAGAAGTCTTCCTCTACAGCCATCTATCACTGCCATGCAGAAGTCTTCCTCTACAGCCATCTATCACCACCATGCAGAAGTCTTCCTCTACAGCCATCTATCACCGCCATGCAGAAGTCTTCCTCTACAACCATCTATCACTGCCATGCAGAAGTCTTCCTTTACAGCCATCTATCACCGCCATGCAGAAGTCTTCCTCTACAGCCATCTATCACCACCATGCAGAAGTCTTCCTCTACAGCCATCTATCACCACCATGCAGAAGTCTTCCTCTACAGCCATCTATCACCGCCATGCAGAAGTCTTCCTCTACAGCCATCTATCACCACCATGCAGAAGTCTTCCTCTACAGCCATCTATCACCGCCATGCAGAAGTCTTCCTCTACAGCCATCTATCACCACCATGCAAAAGTCTTCCTCTACAGCCATCTATCACCACCATGCAGAAGTCTTCCTCTACAGCCATCTATCACCACCATGCAGAAGTCTTCCTCTACAGCCATCTATCACCACCATGCAGAAGTCTTCCTCTACAGCCATCTATCACCACCATGTAGAAGTCTTCCTCTACAGCCATCTATCACTGCCATGCAGAAGTAGTCTTCATCTACAGCCATCTATCACCACCATGCAGACGTCTTCCTCTACAGCCATCTATCACCACCATGCAGAAGTCTTCCTCTACAGCCATCTATCACCACCATGCAGAAGTCTTCCTCTACAGCCATCTATCACCCCATGCAGAAGTCTTCCTCTACAGCCATCTATCACCACCATGCAGAAGTCTTCCTCTACAGCCATCTATCACCGCCATGGAGAAGTCTTCCTCTACAGCCATCTATCACCGCCATGCAGAAGTCTTCCTCTACAGCCATCTATCACCACCATGCACTAGTCTTCCTCTACAGCCATCTATCACCACCATGCAGAAGTCTTCCTCTACAGCCATCTGTCACCACCATGCAGAAGTCTTCCTCTACAGCCATCTATCACCGCCATGCAGAAGTCTTCCTCTACAGCCATCTATCACCGCCATGCAGAAGTCTTCCTCTACAGCCATCTATCACCACCATGCACTAGTCTTCCTCTACACCCATCTATCACCACCATGCAGAAGTCTTCCTCTACAGCCATCTGTCACCACCATGCAGAAGTCTTCCTCTACAGCCATCTATCACCGCCATGCAGAAGTAGTCTTCCTCTACAGCCATCTATCACCACCATGCAGAAGTCTTCCTCTACAGCCATCTATCACCGCCATGCAGAAGTAGTCTTCATCTACAGCCATCTATCACCACCATGCAGAAGTCTTCCTCTACAGCCATCTATCACCGCCATGCAGAAGTAGTCTTCCTCTTCAGCCATCTATCACCACCATGCAGAAGTCTTCCTCTACAGCCATCTATCACTGCCATGCAGAAGTCTTCCTCTACAGCCATCTATCACCACCATGCAGAAGTCTTCCTCTACAGCCATCTATCACCTCCATGCAGAAGTCTTCCTCTACAGCCATCTATCACCACCATGCAGAAGTCTTCCTCTACAGCCATCTATCACCACCATGCAGAAGTCTTCCTCTACAGCCATCTATCACCACCATGCAGAAGTCTTCCTCTACAGCCATCTATCACCGCCATGCAGAAGTCTTCCTCTACAGCCATCTATCACCACCATGCAGAAGTAGTCTTCATCTACAACCATCTATCACCACCATGCAGAAGTAGTCTTCCTCTACAGCCATCTATCACCGCCATGCAGAAGTCTTCCTCTACAGCCATCTATCACCACCATGCAGAAGTCTTCCTCTACAGCCATCTATCACCACCATGCAGAAGTCTTCCTCTACAGCCATCTATCACCACCATGCAGAAGTAGTCTTCATCTACAACCATCTATCACCACCATGCAGAAGTAGTCTTCCTCTACAGCCATCTATCACCGCCATGCAGAAGTCTTCCTCTACAGCCATCTATCACCGCCATGCAGAAGTCTTCCTCTACAACCATCTATCACCTCCATGCAGAAGTAGTCTTCATCTACAACCATCTATCACCGCCATGCAGAAGTAGTCTTCATCTACAACCATCTATCACCACCATGCAGAAGTAGTCTTCATCCACAGCCATCTATCACCACCATGCAGAAGTCTTCATCTACAACCATCTATCACCACCATGCAGAAGTCTTCCTCTACAGCCATCTACCACCGCCATGCAGAAGTCTTCCTCTACAGCCATCTATCACCTCCATGCAGAAGTCTTCCTCTACAGCCATCTATCACCACCATGCAGAAGTCTTCCTCTACAGCCATCTATCACCGCCATGCAGAAGTCTTCCTCTACAACCATCTATCACCACCATGCAGAAGTCTTCCTCTACAGCCATCTACCACCGCCATGCAGAAGTCTTCCTCTACAGCCATCTATCACCTCCATGCAGAAGTCTTCCTCTACAGCCATCTATCACCACCATGCAGAAGTCTTCCTCTACAGCCATCTATCACCGCCATGCAGAAGTCTTCCTCTACAACCATCTATCACCACCATGCACAAGTCTTCCTCCACAGCCATCTATCACTGCCATGCAGAAGTCTTCCTCTACAGCCATCTATCACCGCCATGCAGAAGTCTTCCTCTACAGCCATCTATCACCGCCATGCAGAAGTCTTCCTCTACAGCCATCTATCACTGCCATGCAGAAGTCTTCCTCTACAGCCATCTATCACCACCATGCAGAAGTCTTCCTCTACAACCATCTATCACCGCCATGCAGAAGTCTTCCTCTACAGCCATCTATCACCGCCATGCAGAAGTCTTCCTCTACACCATCTATCACCACCATGCAGAAGTCTTCCTCTACAGCCATCTATCACCACCATGCAGAAGTCTTCCTCTACAGCCATCTATCACCGCCATGCAGAAGTAGTCTTCCTCTACAACCATCTATCACCACCATGAACAAGTGGTCTTCATCTACAACCATCTATCACCTCCATGCAGAAGAAGTCTTCCTCTACAACCATCTATCACCGCCATTGAAAAATAGTCTTCATCTACAACCATCTATGACTTCCATGCAGAAGAAGTCTTCCTCTACAGCCATCTATCACCGCCATGCAGAAGTCTTCCTCTACAGCCATCTATCACCACCATGCAGAAGTCTTCCTCTACAGCCATCTATCACCACCATGCACTAGTCTTCCTCTACACCCATCTATCACCACCATGCAGAAGTCTTCCTCTACAGCCATCTGTCACCACCATGCAGAAGTCTTCCTCTACAGCCATCTATCACCGCCATGCAGAAGTAGTCTTCCTCTACAGCCATCTATCACCACCATGCAGAAGTCTTCCTCTACAGCCATCTATCACCGCCATGCAGAAGTCTTCCTCTACAGCCATCTATCACCACCATGCAAAAGTCTTCCTCTACAGCCATCTATCACCACCATGCAGAAGTCTTCCTCTACAGCCATCTATCACCGCCATGCAGAAGTCTTCCTCTACAGCCATCTATCACCACCATGCAGAAGTCTTCCTCTACAGCCATCTATCACCGCCATGCAGAAGTCTTCCTCTACAGCCATCTATCACCACCATGCAAAAGTCTTCCTCTACAGCCATCTATCACCACCATGCAGAAGTCTTCCTCTACAGCCATCTATCACCACCATGCAGAAGTCTTCCTCTACAGCCATCTATCACCGCCATGCAGAAGTCTTCCTCTACAGCCATCTATCACCACCATGCAGAAGTCTTCCTCTACAGCCATCTATCACCGCCATGCAGAAGTCTTCCTCTACAGCCATCTATCACTGCCATGCAGAAGTCTTCCTCTACAGCCATCTATCACCACCATGCAGAAGTCTTCATCTACAACCATCTATCACCACCATGCAGAAGTCTTCCTCTACAGCCATCTATCACTGCCATGCAGAAGTCTTCCTCTACAGCCATCTATCACCACCATGCAGAAGTCTTCCTCTACAGCCATCTATCACCGCCATGCAGAAGTCTTCCTCTACAACCATCTATCACTGCCATGCAGAAGTCTTCCTTTACAGCCATCTATCACCGCCATGCAGAAGTCTTCCTCTACAGCCATCTATCACCACCATGCAGAAGTCTTCCTCTACAGCCATCTATCACCACCATGCAGAAGTCTTCCTCTACAGCCATCTATCACCGCCATGCAGAAGTCTTCCTCTACAGCCATCTATCACCACCATGCAGAAGTCTTCCTCTACAGCCATCTATCACCGCCATGCAGAAGTCTTCCTCTACAGCCATCTATCACCACCATGCAAAAGTCTTCCTCTACAGCCATCTATCACCACCATGCAGAAGTCTTCCTCTACAGCCATCTATCACCACCATGCAGAAGTCTTCCTCTACAGCCATCTATCACCACCATGCAGAAGTCTTCCTCTACAGCCATCTATCACCACCATGTAGAAGTCTTCCTCTACAGCCATCTATCACTGCCATGCAGAAGTAGTCTTCATCTACAGCCATCTATCACCACCATGCAGACGTCTTCCTCTACAGCCATCTATCACCACCATGCAGAAGTCTTCCTCTACAGCCATCTATCACCACCATGCAGAAGTCTTCCTCTACAGCCATCTATCACCCCATGCAGAAGTCTTCCTCTACAGCCATCTATCACCACCATGCAGAAGTCTTCCTCTACAGCCATCTATCACCGCCATGGAGAAGTCTTCCTCTACAGCCATCTATCACCGCCATGCAGAAGTCTTCCTCTACAGCCATCTATCACCACCATGCACTAGTCTTCCTCTACAGCCATCTATCACCACCATGCAGAAGTCTTCCTCTACAGCCATCTGTCACCACCATGCAGAAGTCTTCCTCTACAGCCATCTATCACCGCCATGCAGAAGTCTTCCTCTACAGCCATCTATCACCGCCATGCAGAAGTCTTCCTCTACAGCCATCTATCACCACCATGCACTAGTCTTCCTCTACACCCATCTATCACCACCATGCAGAAGTCTTCCTCTACAGCCATCTGTCACCACCATGCAGAAGTCTTCCTCTACAGCCATCTATCACCGCCATGCAGAAGTAGTCTTCCTCTACAGCCATCTATCACCACCATGCAGAAGTCTTCCTCTACAGCCATCTATCACCACCATGCACTAGTCTTCCTCTACAGCCATCTATCACCACCATGCAGAAGTCTTCCTCTACAGCCATCTGTCACCACCATGCAGAAGTCTTCCTCTACAGCCATCTATCACCGCCATGCAGAAGTCTTCCTCTACAGCCATCTATCACCGCCATGCAGAAGTCTTCCTCTACAGCCATCTATCACCACCATGCACTAGTCTTCCTCTACACCCATCTATCACCACCATGCAGAAGTCTTCCTCTACAGCCATCTGTCACCACCATGCAGAAGTCTTCCTCTACAGCCATCTATCACCGCCATGCAGAAGTAGTCTTCCTCTACAGCCATCTATCACCACCATGCAGAAGTCTTCCTCTACAGCCATCTATCACCGCCATGCAGAAGTAGTCTTCATCTACAGCCATCTATCACCACCATGCAGAAGTCTTCCTCTACAGCCATCTATCACCGCCATGCAGAAGTAGTCTTCCTCTTCAGCCATCTATCACCACCATGCAGAAGTCTTCCTCTACAGCCATCTATCACTGCCATGCAGAAGTCTTCCTCTACAGCCATCTATCACCACCATGCAGAAGTCTTCCTCTACAGCCATCTATCACCTCCATGCAGAAGTCTTCCTCTACAGCCATCTATCACCACCATGCAGAAGTCTTCCTCTACAGCCATCTATCACCACCATGCAGAAGTCTTCCTCTACAGCCATCTATCACCACCATGCAGAAGTCTTCCTCTACAGCCATCTATCACCGCCATGCAGAAGTCTTCCTCTACAGCCATCTATCACCACCATGCAGAAGTAGTCTTCATCTACAACCATCTATCACCACCATGCAGAAGTCTTCCTCTACAGCCATCTATCACCGCCATGCAGAAGTCTTCCTCTACAGCCATCTATCACCGCCATGCAGAAGTCTTCCTCTACAGCCATCTATCACCACCATGCAGAAGTAGTCTTCCTCTACAGCCATCTATCACCACCATGCAGAAGTCTTCCTCTACAGCCATCTATCACCGCCATGCAGAAGTCTTCCTCTACAGCCATCTACCACCGCCATGCAGAAGTCTTCCTCTACAGCCATCTATCACCTCCATGCAGAAGTCTTCCTCTACAGCCATCTATCACCACCATGCAGAAGTCTTCCTCTACAGCCATCTATCACCGCCATGCAGAAGTCTTCCTCTACAACCATCTATCACCACCATGCACAAGTCTTCCTCCACAGCCATCTATCACTGCCATGCAGAAGTCTTCCTCTACAGCCATCTATCACCGCCATGCAGAAGTCTTCCTCTACAGCCATCTATCACCGCCATGCAGAAGTCTTCCTCTACAGCCATCTATCACTGCCATGCAGAAGTCTTCCTCTACAGCCATCTATCACCACCATGCAGAAGTCTTCCTCTACAACCATCTATCACCGCCATGCAGAAGTCTTCCTCTACAGCCATCTATCACCGCCATGCAGAAGTCTTCCTCTACACCATCTATCACCACCATGCAGAAGTCTTCCTCTACAGCCATCTATCACCACCATGCAGAAGTCTTCCTCTACAGCCATCTATCACCACCATGCAGAAGTCTTCCTCTACAACCATCTATCACCGCCATGCAGAAGTCTTCCTCTACAGCCATCTATCACCACCATGCAGAAGTCTTCCTCTACAGCCATCTATCACCACCATGCAGAAGTCTTCCTCTACAGCCATCTATCACCGCCATGCAGAAGTCTTCCTCTACAGCCATCTATCACCGCCATGCAGAAGTCTTCCTCTACAGCCATCTATCACCACCATGCAGAAGTAGTCTTCCTCTACAGCCATCTATCACCACCATGCAGAAGTCTTCCTCTACAGCCATCTATCACCGCCATGCAGAAGTCTTCCTCTACAGCCATCTATCACCGCCATGCAGAAGTCTTCCTCTACAGCCATCTATCACCACCATGCAGAAGTCTTCCTCTACAGCCATCTATCACCGCCATGCAGAAGTCTTCCTCTACAGCCATCTATCACCACCATGCAGAAGTCTTCCTCTACAGCCATCTATCACCGCCATGCAGAAGTCTTCCTCTACAGCCATCTATCACTGCCATGCAGAAGTCTTCCTCTACAGCCATCTATCACCACCATGCAGAAGTCTTCATCTACAACCATCTATCACCACCATGCAGAAGTCTTCCTCTACAGCCATCTATCACTGCCATGCAGAAGTCTTCCTCTACAGCCATCTATCACCACCATGCAGAAGTCTTCCTCTACAGCCATCTATCACCGCCATGCAGAAGTCTTCCTCTACAACCATCTATCACTGCCATGCAGAAGTCTTCCTTTACAGCCATCTATCACCGCCATGCAGAAGTCTTCCTCTACAGCCATCTATCACCACCATGCAGAAGTCTTCCTCTACAGCCATCTATCACCACCATGCAGAAGTCTTCCTCTACAGCCATCTATCACCGCCATGCAGAAGTCTTCCTCTACAGCCATCTATCACCACCATGCAGAAGTCTTCCTCTACAGCCATCTATCACCGCCATGCAGAAGTCTTCCTCTACAGCCATCTATCACCACCATGCAAAAGTCTTCCTCTACAGCCATCTATCACCACCATGCAGAAGTCTTCCTCTACAGCCATCTATCACCACCATGCAGAAGTCTTCCTCTACAGCCATCTATCACCACCATGCAGAAGTCTTCCTCTACAGCCATCTATCACCACCATGTAGAAGTCTTCCTCTACAGCCATCTATCACTGCCATGCAGAAGTAGTCTTCATCTACAGCCATCTATCACCACCATGCAGACGTCTTCCTCTACAGCCATCTATCACCACCATGCAGAAGTCTTCCTCTACAGCCATCTATCACCACCATGCAGAAGTCTTCCTCTACAGCCATCTATCACCCCATGCAGAAGTCTTCCTCTACAGCCATCTATCACCACCATGCAGAAGTCTTCCTCTACAGCCATCTATCACCGCCATGGAGAAGTCTTCCTCTACAGCCATCTATCACCGCCATGCAGAAGTCTTCCTCTACAGCCATCTATCACCACCATGCACTAGTCTTCCTCTACAGCCATCTATCACCACCATGCAGAAGTCTTCCTCTACAGCCATCTGTCACCACCATGCAGAAGTCTTCCTCTACAGCCATCTATCACCGCCATGCAGAAGTCTTCCTCTACAGCCATCTATCACCGCCATGCAGAAGTCTTCCTCTACAGCCATCTATCACCACCATGCACTAGTCTTCCTCTACACCCATCTATCACCACCATGCAGAAGTCTTCCTCTACAGCCATCTGTCACCACCATGCAGAAGTCTTCCTCTACAGCCATCTATCACCGCCATGCAGAAGTAGTCTTCCTCTACAGCCATCTATCACCACCATGCAGAAGTCTTCCTCTACAGCCATCTATCATCGCCATGCAGAAGTAGTCTTCATCTACAGCCATCTATCACCACCATGCAGAAGTCTTCCTCTACAGCCATCTATCACCGCCATGCAGAAGTAGTCTTCCTCTTCAGCCATCTATCACCACCATGCAGAAGTCTTCCTCTACAGCCATCTATCACTGCCATGCAGAAGTCTTCCTCTACAGCCATCTATCACCACCATGCAGAAGTCTTCCTCTACAGCCATCTATCACCTCCATGCAGAAGTCTTCCTCTACAGCCATCTATCACCACCATGCAGAAGTCTTCCTCTACAGCCATCTATCACCACCATGCAGAAGTCTTCCTCTACAGCCATCTATCACCACCATGCAGAAGTCTTCCTCTACAGCCATCTATCACCGCCATGCAGAAGTCTTCCTCTACAGCCATCTATCACCACCATGCAGAAGTAGTCTTCATCTACAACCATCTATCACCACCATGCAGAAGTAGTCTTCCTCTACAGCCATCTATCACCGCCATGCAGAAGTCTTCCTCTACAGCCATCTATCACCACCATGCAGAAGTCTTCCTCTACAGCCATCTATCACCACCATGCAGAAGTCTTCCTCTACAGCCATCTATCACCACCATGCAGAAGTAGTCTTCATCTACAACCATCTATCACCACCATGCAGAAGTAGTCTTCCTCTACAGCCATCTATCACCGCCATGCAGAAGTCTTCCTCTACAGCCATCTATCACCGCCATGCAGAAGTCTTCCTCTACAACCATCTATCACCTCCATGCAGAAGTAGTCTTCATCTACAACCATCTATCACCGCCATGCAGAAGTAGTCTTCATCTACAACCATCTATCACCACCATGCAGAAGTAGTCTTCATCCACAGCCATCTATCACCACCATGCAGAAGTCTTCCTCTACAGCCATCTATCACCGCCATGCAGAAGTAGTCTTCACCTACAGCCATCTATCACCTCCATGCAGAAGTAGTCTTCATCTACAGCCATCTATCACCGCCATGCAGAAGAAGTCTTCCTCTACAGCCATCTATCACCGCCATGCAGAAGTAGTCTTCCTCTACAACCATCTATCACCACCATGCAGAAGTAGTCTTCCTCTACAACCATCTATCACCTCCATGCAGAAGTAGTCTTCATCTACAGCCATCTATCACCGCCATGCAGAAGTAGTCTTCCTCTACAACCATCTATCACCGCCATGCAGAAATAGTCTTCATCTACAAACATCAAGCACCACCATGAAGAAATAGTCTTCATCTACAACCACCTATCACCGCCATGCAGAAGTAGTCTTCCTCTACAACCATCTATCACCACCATGAACAAGTGGTCTTCATCTACAACCATCTATCACCTCCATGCAGAAGAAGTCTTCCTCTACAACCATCTATCACCGCCATTGAAAAATAGTCTTCATCTACAACCATCTATGACTTCCATGCAGAAGAAGTCTTCCTCTACAGCCATCTATCACCGCCATGCAGAAGTCTTCCTCTACAGCCATCTATCACCACCATGCAGAAGTCTTCCTCTACAGCCATCTATCACCACCATGCACTAGTCTTCCTCTACACCCATCTATCACCACCATGCAGAAGTCTTCCTCTACAGCCATCTGTCACCACCATGCAGAAGTCTTCCTCTACAGCCATCTATCACCGCCATGCAGAAGTAGTCTTCCTCTACAGCCATCTATCACCACCATGCAGAAGTCTTCCTCTACAGCCATCTATCACCGCCATGCAGAAGTAGTCTTCATCTACAGCCATCTATCACCACCATGCAGAAGTCTTCCTCTACAGCCATCTATCACCGCCATGCAGAAGTAGTCTTCCTCTTCAGCCATCTATCACCACCATACAGAAGTCTTCCTCTACAGCCATCTATCACTGCCATGCAGAAGTCTTCCTCTACAGCCATCTATCACCACCATGCAGAAGTCTTCCTCTACAGCCATCTATCACCTCCATGCAGAAGTCTTCCTCTACAGCCATCTATCACCACCATGCAGAAGTCTTCCTCTACAGCCATCTATCACCACCATGCAGAAGTCTTCCTCTACAGCCATCTATCACCACCATGCAGAAGTCTTCCTCTACAGCCATCTATCACCGCCATGCAGAAGTCTTCCTCTACAGCCATCTATCACCACCATGCAGAAGTAGTCTTCATCTACAACCATCTATCACCACCATGCAGAAGTAGTCTTCCTCTACAGCCATCTATCACCGCCATGCAGAAGTCTTCCTCTACAGCCATCTATCACCGCCATGCAGAAGTCTTCCTCTACAGCCATCTATCACCACCATGCAGAAGTCTTCCTCTACAGCCATCTATCACCACCATGCAGAAGTAGTCTTCATCTACAACCATCTATCACCACCATGCAGAAGTAGTCTTCCTCTACAGCCATCTATCACCGCCATGCAGACGTCTTCCTCTACAGCCATCTATCACCGCCATGCAGAAGTCTTCCTCTACAACCATCTATCACCTCCATGCAGAAGTAGTCTTCATCTACAACCATCTATCACCGCCATGCAGAAGTAGTCTTCATCTACAACCATCTATCACCACCATGCAGAAGTAGTCTTCATCCACAGCCATCTATCACCACCATGCAGAAGTCTTCCTCTACAGCCATCTATCACCGCCATGCAGAAGTAGTCTTCATCTACAGCCATCTATCACCTCCATGCAGAAGTAGTCTTCATCTACAGCCATCTATCACCGCCATGCAGAAGAAGTCTTCCTCTACAGCCATCTATCACCGCCATGCAGAAGTAGTCTTCCTCTACAACCATCTATCACCACCATGCAGAAATAGTCTTCCTCTACAACCATCTATCACCTCCATGCAGAAGTAGTCTTCATCTACAGCCATCTATCACCGCCATGCAGAAGTAGTCTTCCTCTACAACCATCTATCACCGCCATGCAGAAATAGTCTTCATCTACAAACATCAAGCACCACCATGCAGAAATAGTCTTCATCTACAACCACCTATCACCGCCATGCAGAAGTAGTCTTCCTCTACAACCATCTATCACCACCATGAACAAGTGGTCTTCATCTACAACCATCTATCACCTCCATGCAGAAGAAGTCTTCCTCTACAACCATCTATCACCGCCATTCAAAAATAGTCTTCATCTACAACCATCTATGACTTCCATGCAGAAGAAGTCTTCCTCTACAGCCATCTATCACCACCATGCAGAAGTAGTCTTCCTCTACAACCATCTGTCACCGCCATGCAGAAGTAGTCTTCATCTACAACCATCTATCACCCCAATGCAGAAGTAGTCTTACTCTACAACCATCTGTCACCGCCATGCAGAAGTAGTCTTCTTCTACAACCATCTATCACCGCCATGCAGAAGTAGTCTTCATCTACAGCCATCTATCACCGCCATGCAGAAGTAGTCTTCATCTACAACCATCTATCACTGCCATGCAGAAGTAGTCTTCCTCTACAACCATCTATCACCGCCATGCAGAAGTAGTCTTCATCTAGAACCATCTATCACCGCCATGCAGAAGTAGTCTTACTCTACAACCATCTATCACCGCCATGCAGAAGTAGTCTTAGGGGTACTTTGCACGCTGCAACATCGCAGGCCGATGCTGCGATGCCGAGTGCGATAGTCCCAGCCCCTGTCACAGGGGCGATATCCTTGTGTTAGCTGCTGTAGCGAACATTATCGCTACGGCAGCTTCACATGGACTCACCTGTCCTGGGACGTCGCTCTGGCCGGCGACCCGCCTCCTTATTAAGGGGGCGGGTCGTGCGGCGTCACAGCGATGTCACATGGCAGGCGGCCAATAGGAGCGGAGGGGCGGAGATTAGCAGGATGTAAACATCCCGCCCACCTTCTCCCTTCTGCATATCCTACGGAAGCCGCGGTGACGCCGGTAGGAGATGTTCCTCGCTCCTGCGGCTTCACACACAGCGATGTGTGCTGCCACAGGAACGAGGAACAACATCGGACCGTCGCGTCAGCGTAATCATGGATTACGCCGATGCTGCACCGATGATACGATTACGACGATTTTGCGCTCGTTAATCGTATCATCTAGGCTTTACACAGTACGATGTCGCATGCGATGCCGGAAGTGCGTCATTTTCAATTTGACCCCACCGACATCGCACCTGCGATGTCGTAGTGTGCAAAGCCCGCCTTACTGTACAACCATCTACCACCACCATGCAGAAGTAGTCTTCATCTCCAACCATCTATCACTGCCATGCAGAAGTAGTCTTCATCTACAACCATCTATCACCGCCATGCAGAAGTAGTCTTCATCTACAGCCATCTATCACCGCCATGCAGAAGTAGTCTAAGGGGTACTTTGCACACTACGACATCGCAAGCCGATGCTTGCGATGCCGAGCGCAATAGTACCCGTCCCCGTCGCAGCTGCGATATCATGGTGATAGCTGCCATAGCGAACATTATCGCTACGCCAGCTTCACATGCACTCACCTGCCCTGCGACGTCGCTCTGGTCGGTGACCCGCCTCCTTATTAAGGGGGCGGGTCGTGCGGCGTCATAACGACGTCACACTGCAGGCGGCCAATAGAAGCGGAGGGGCGGAGATGAGCGGGACGTAAACATCCCGCCCACCTCCTTCCTTCTGCATAGCTGGCGTGAGCAGCAGAACGCAGGTTGGAGATGTTCCTCGCTCCTGCGGCTTCACACACAGCGATGTGTGCTGCCGCAGGAACGAGGAACAACATCGTAACATTGGTCATTTCCAAATTATGGAAATGACCGACGCTACACCGATGATACGATTACGGCGATTTTGCGCTCGTTAATCGTATCAAAAAGGTTTTACACACTACGATATTGCCTGCGATGCCGGATGTGCGTCACTTTCAATTTGACCCCACCGACATCGTACCTGCGATGTCGTAGTGTGCAAAGCGCCCCTTACTCTACAACCATCTATCACCACCATGCAGAAGTAGTCTTCCTCTACAACCATCTATCACCGCCATGCAGAAGTAGTCTTCATCTACAACCATCTATCACCTCCATGCAGAAGAAGTCTTCCTCTACAACCATCTATCACCACCATGAACAAGTAGTCTTCATCTACAACCATCTATCACCTCCATGCAGAAGTAGTCTTCCTCTACAACCATCTATCACCGCCATGCAGAAATAGTCTTCATCTACAAACATCAAGCACCACCATGCAGAAATAGTCTTCATCCACAACCATCTAGCACCACCATGCAGAAATAGTCTTCATCTACAACCATCTATCACCGCCATGCAGAAGTAGTCTTCATCTGCAACCATCTATTACCGCCATGCAGAAATAGTCTTTATATTCAACCATCTATCACCACCATGCAGAAGTAGTCTTCCTCTACAACCATCTATCACCGCCATGCAGAAGTAGTCTTCATTTATTAACCCCCCAAACACCCCTCCAGGTCCGACGTAATTCACACGAGGTCCCACAATGCTTCCAGCACTCCTACATCTGACACTCACTGAGAACGCCATAGAACAAGATTGCTCACTGTGAGCTCCACACAGCAACTGAAGTGAGTCGTACTATCATGGGTGACGTCACTCAGGTTAGCCGCTGCCACAGCTGGAGTCCACTACCTGTGACAGAAAATCACCGGAGTGACTGAAGTGAGCAGCGTGATCAGTGGTGGTGCCGTCACTGGTGATTTCCGGTCACAGCTGGACCCCTTCACCTGTGACCGCAAATCAGGCCACGACACAGAGACAGAGCAGCGTGATGCGAATGAACTTGAGGGAACCTCTGACATCACAGCTGCGGGCCCCACAATACTGCCTGTGTCGCAGCACTGACATCAGAGGTTCACCCGAGTTCATTCTCATCGACCGGCTCTGCTGTCAGCGGGCAATCATGCTCTACGGTGCTGCTGTGACAGGACAGGGATGTAATTAAGAAATAACATTTGGAACACCATGCTAAGTCTGAACTGGGTGCAAAAACCCTAAAAAACCTTCACTATATAAAGAGAAGGGCTGCACACCAGCGACAGAGCAAGGGGAATAAATGTAAAGCAGAAACTGCTATGTGAATACTGACATGAAAAATACTATAGCTATATGTAAAAATGAAAATATGACAATGGTGTCTGCATAACTGCTATGAACTTTAAGAATAAACAGAAATTTAGCTATTGAATTGATCAATACAACAGAGCCCCAACACCTCGTCACGGTATTCTCTTACATTGGGGTCCCTAGCTAATATGTGTTCTCTCTTGCAGTTAAAAAACCTACCATGTATGGGAAGCTGAGACCCAGGCTATATATGTGTATAATGTGGACCAGCAATAGGTGTGGATGGGGTTGGGTTCACAAACGAAAGACAACAAACTAATTAAGAAATAACGTTTGGAACACCATGCTAAGTCTGATCTGGGTGCAAAACCCTAAAAAAAGTCACTATATAAAGAGAAGGGCTGCACATCAGCGACAGTGTAAGGGGACAGTGACGAGGTGTTGGGGCTCTGTTGTATTGATCAATTCAATAGCTAAATTTCTCTTTATTCTTAAAGTTCATAGCAGTTATACAGATACCATTGTCATATTTTCATTTTTACATATAGCTATTGTATTTTTCATGTCAGTATTCACATAGCAGTTTCTTCTTTACATTTATTGCCCTTGCACTGTTGCTGGTGTGCAGCCCTTTTCTTTATACAGGACAGGGATGTAGGATAACCAAAATGCAAAAGAGGTAGCCGATAAAGTGTAATAAATTTTATTGAGATAAATTAAAAATATTAAAACAAGGTGAACAACAAGTGGCTGATATAAACCAGCAAAAACAGCAGGAAGGAGGGTTGACAATAAATAAGGGATGGTTGTAAATAGTATCTGTTGCCCAACTCATATGCTACCAAAAATCAAATAGAGCTATTCAATGTTAATTACAAGTGTACATCAGAAGCTCTAGTATAAAGGGAGTAGGGCATGACAATACAATGTAATCACATATTATGGGAAATAAACAACCCAAATCTATTGCTTAACTTACCCAGTGGCATCTCCTCCTGCTGGCGCTGGCGTCCGTCCCTACACGTGTTTCATTATGCTTATGATTAAGGACTTACCTATATTCCAACTGTCCGAAACGCGTCAAGCCATGATTTTTTCATGGAACCGATGATGTTTTTCTTGGATTTTTAATCATTGAATAAAGTTTCTACATTTTTATATATTTTTCGTTGGATTTATATTTTTGCTATCCTGGAATTGGTGCTGAGTCCCATCCTGTCTCCTTGCTATTGCCTCTTTAGTTAGTGACTGGTAGTTTAGTCCCAGATCTCTATCTTATTTCAGTAGACTGGATGCGGTCCAGTTTCTGTATTCATTCTGTGGGTGGTTGTCCACTGGGCTGTGCACCATTGATCTTACTGCTGCCACCAATTGCCATGGGGTCCTACTTCGGTATCACACAATCAACAGAGTGAGAGAGGATCGACCAGTCCTAAGTCCAGGACATGAATATAGTCCAGTAATGGGATATATGCCCCGTTAGATGAGAGTCTAATAATTACAACATAAAACATAACTTATACTTGTTGAACTTAAAAGTGATAAATATCACTGACTTGACTTGAGGCACACTGAGCATGCGCAAGGGGCATAAAATGGTGGTGCCCGCAATGTACAGCGCGGCATGAATATGAATGTGTGAGGATACTTCAGGTGAGTATGAGCATTTAGACCTGCTCATGGCTACAGAATAGTGTTATTTATGAAGGGCTTGTATGCTTAGTGTATTGTATCATTTATTTTTACAGTCCACTATGGGCATTACCAATGAAGAAAGCAGTATATAATATGGTTGGCAAGTCATGCAAAAATTATGTTACATAGGATTAACGTGATGTCTGCCTAATATTTGAATATCAGACGCTGGGAACTTGGGTGGTAATCAAGTGGAGAATAAGTTTACCTGTACCCATTAATGAATACCTTTCTGATTGTATTGGTGAAGCCCGCTAATGGTGAGAACATTCCATATATATGTGGTCAGTGATCATTTCAAACTTGTGAAAAATGACATTTGAGCCTGTGAAGATATAGTTATAGGTCCACTTTAGGTCCTAATTTGAATAAATCTTAATGGTATACTGTAGAAGGCGGCTCCTTCATGAGGTTGCTATTGAGATATAATATGAATATAGCTACGTTTGTTAGCTTGCATCATAGGAACCAGTGAATTATCTTGTGCCTAACCTAGGCTGATGGTCCGTTTGAGCTTTGTGACCAATAACCTGCGTGTTTTGTGTTTTATACTCATGTTTTTATCAGTGATGTTTATCACTTTTAAGTGTACCAAGTAAAAGTTATGTTTTATGTTGTAATTATTTCATAGATAGTCCTAAACCCACTTTTGCTATAGATCTCATCTGATTTTCCAGAGGGGTATTGATATATCTTCTAGCATTGTGCTATTATATTCTTTTAATCAGAGTTTCTCCAAGTCTCTAGGGTGCTGACCTTAGCATCAGCATCCCACAAAGGATGAATCTTACGGCCTCCTTGTCCTCCTCAGGCACAATACTTATATTCAGATGTAAGCGGACAGGTTGGATGTTTTTCAGCCACCCCCTCCCCCTCAGACCTAGGGACAGATGCACTACAGGGTGTGATTTTCAGTATTTGGAGAGCAGGGAACTGATGAATGGACGGTCAGAAAATGTCAGCAGGGATTCATGAAGAACCAAAGATACATTCAGTTGTCAGATATTATCGGACCGTCTGTAATGTGATTAAGACTCTGACACAGAAAAGTACAGAGCAACAAGGCAGCAATCCTAAAATAAGTAAGAAATATGAACATACACAAAATGATACCCAACCCACCATCACAAACCTTTATTTGCTTATTGATTAAAGGTGTATTTTTGTGCAACTACACCATTAAAGGGAATCTGTCAGTAGGAATAACCCTCCTAAGCCGTCTATATGGGCAAGTAGGTTATAGGAAGCTGAATAAAATGATATGCTGATATTTGTGATCCAATATTTTATGTCATATAAATACATGTTTTTATTATATGTAAATGAGCTGCTAAGATCTATGATCCGGCCACAGACTTACCTCCCATCCACCCCAGATTCAGCAGGACTGTCCCGATTTGAGGGCTCTTTCCCGTAGTCCCACTGTTCATGGCTCTTGTCCCAGCTCCTCCCCTCAGTGCAGTGAATAAATTAACTCAGTGTAGTGCATAAATTAAATTCTCATCTGCTATGGTTTCCAGGTCAGGGCTAGAACTCAAGAGTTTATGAGCTTTTTGGCCACAAGCAGCACCTCTACCATTGAGCCACTGCCTATACTGTGAGACAAAGGACAATTTGGTAATCTTGACCTGTATTGCAGGCTGAGAAGCGAGAAGCAGATTATTCAGCTATATAAATATATAGATAGATACATACTTCATCTTTATGTAGGTGAAGGAAGAAGTCAGATTCTTTTGTTCCTATAAATCTACTGTATAAAGAAATGAGAAAAAAATGATAAAAGTATAATTTATTTATTTTTTTACACACTTCACCCCAGTGCCACTTCTGACTCCACAGGTAGATTACACTCAACATAGAGATACTGCTCTGTACAATGCATCTCTGTGTCCTGTATTCTGGAGGGAGAGTACAAGATTTTCTTTCTTCTAATAAAATTACTAAACATAACAATAAAACAGTTGAATAATGTAATTTTTATTGCGCTTTTTTAAAAAATAATAAACGTCACAAATTAGCAAATAACATGGACATATTTGGTGTCCCTGTAATCGTAATGACCCGAACAACACAGCGATCATATTATTAATGGGGATTGGTAAATGGCATAAAAAAATATTGCAATTGATTTTTTTCCTTATTAAAACTCATAAAAATGTACCGCTGAGGCTGTGTTCACACATAGCATTAATGCTGCCTTTTTTCTGCAGGTGTCAGCACCACACAACGCAATAACAATCTTCTCTGATTATTGCGTGCTTGCTGCATTTTTTATGCATTTTCCCAAATATTTGATACGTTTGCTGCAGATGTGAAAATAGGTTTTTAATGCATTTAAGCTTTGATTCTGCGTTTAATAATGCAACAGCATTTATTTTGTTTACGTTTTTTTTCAGGCTCCACAAAGAAGTCTGTAGAGAGAAAAAAAAACCACCAAAACCGCACAGTTCAGCGGTGTCTATAGATGCATCGAGGGCGGAGATTTTATGGCATCTCATCCACTTTGCTTGGTCATTTAGTCCGTGTTCACATGTAGTGTAAATGCCGGGTTTAGCTGCTACTTTTTTTGCACATAAATTTTGCTGTGTTTAAGGCTATGTGTCCACGGGAGAATGTAGCTGCGGATTTTTCTGCATCCAAATCCGCAGCTTTCCCGCAAAATCCGCACCTTTTCAAAGGTGCGGATTTGCCGCGGAATTGCCGCGGATTTTGGTGCGGATTTTTTTTTTTTTCCCCAATTTTAAAGCCAAAATCCGGATGAAAATCCGCAACAATAATTGACATGTTGCAGATTTTTACGGATCAAAATCCGCACGAAATCCGCTGTGGAAAAATCCGCAGCATGGGCACAGCATTTCCAAAATGCCATAGAAATGGCTGGGAAGTGCCTGAGCTGCAGATTTTCGGGAAATCCGCGGCTTTTCCGCGAGAAATCCGCGGCAAAATCCGCGCATTTTCCGCAGCGTGGACACATAGCCTTACTGTCCAAGCGGATGAGATGTCATGAGAAGACGCCGCTGACTGCGGTTTTGTTGCTTTATTTTCACTACAGGTTTCAATGTGGAGCTTACAAAAACTTCAGTTACTTTAAGTGCAGAATCAAAGCTTTTCTGTACTATAAAAACGCTTAAAAATGCAGATTCATATCTTCACCAAAAAATGCATGAAATAATGGGAAAAAATAAAAAATATAGCACAAATGCAAAAGTTAGGGAAGATTGCTATTCTATAATTTGGTGCGTATTTCTGCAGAACAAAAAAACACAGGATTTCTGCAACGTGTGAACACTGCCTTAGGCCTCCTTCACACGTCCGTGAAAGTCACAAATGTTTTTCACGGACGTCTCAAAGGTGAGTATTGCCTTCCGTGTGCCGTGTTTATGGCACACGTGTGTTCTCCGGGATAACACACGGAGAACGGGAACTTTCTGCTCACCTGTCCCTGGCGTTGCTGTCCGTGGTGCTGATCTACGGTCTCCGGTCCTGCCGACTCCCTGCTGCTGCAGGTTCCAGCCCGCAGTGCAGTGATTATGCGATGAGCAGAATGAGCGGGGGTCAGAAGCAAGTGCCAGCAGCGGCAGAGACAGCAGTGCTGGAGAAGGTGAGTATAGAAATTCTTTTTATTTCACAGACACGTGTGTTTTCTCCGGTGCGTGTCACACGGATCTCACCTGTGCGGTCCGTGTGCAGTCCGTGTGACACCCATGATGCCGGAGAAAAACGGACATGCCTACGTGTGGAGCACAAGGGCACACGTATGCTCCACATGGACACACGTTCCATGGCAAAACACGCACAAGAGCGCAGACCCATTGATTTTAATGGGTCTACATGTACCCGTGTCTCCAGCACATAAGGAAATGGACCAAACACGTGCCGGAGACACGGACGTGTGAAGGGGGCCTTAAGGCGGCGTCACATGTGACAATATGTCGTGTGATCGCATAAGCGATCGCACCCGCCCCCATCGTTTGTGCATCATGGGCAATTTGTTGCCCGTGGCACACAAAGTCGTTAATCCCCGTCACACGTACATACCTCCCTAACGACGTCGCTGTGGGCAGCGAACATCCTCTTCCTGAAGGGGGAGGGACGTTCGGTGTAACAGGGACGTCACACAGCGGCCGGCCAATAGAAGCAGAGGGGTGGAGATGAGTGGGACATAACATCCTGCTCACCTCCTTCCTTCCGCATTGCCGGCGGGACGCAGGTAAGCTGTGTTCGTCATTCCCGGGGTGTCACACGTAGCGATGTGTGCTGCCTCGGGAACGATGAACAACCGGCGCACAGAAGGAGAAACGGCATTATGAAAATGAACGACGTGTCAACGAGCAACGATAAGGTGAGTATTTTTGCTCGTTCGGAGATGTCACACGCTACGACATCTCTAACGATGGAGAGGGGAGCCAGCACGATCTGAAAATGGCATGCATCATATAAAAAGTGCAAATTCACAGATTTATTCCAACTGTACTGTAATATAAATGAGATTTTTAGCAAATAATTGATCAATTCTTTGAGCCACCCCTGCCAACGTCACGGCAAATCTCAATAGGGGGGTCCTACTCTATATTCTGTATTTCATGTGCCATGCGGCCTCCTAGATAAAGTTAAAAGCAGAACCATACTGGAGCACACATACCTGTAACCTGTATATATAACCGCTTCTATGTTGCAAAAGAGGCAATTGTGGATAGAGGCCAGCCCAGGTCCCAGCATGTGGAGCAAGCTCTACACATACCAGGACTATATCAGAACTGACCCTCCCAGTGCCAGAGAGCAACCATTGATAAAGGCGGACCAGATCCAAGTATGGTGCTTAATTAGCAATGCCTGTGGAAAGGGTGAGGCAACTGAATGTGTACAGCTACCAACAGGAGGAATATATTGCAAACCAAGATCAGGCGTGCATAGCATGGTGGTGACCAGCCACCAGACATTTGTAGCATAACTACAACCAAACAGAGAGAGAGGGGAGCCAGCACGATCTGAAAATGGCATGCATCATATAAAAAGTGCAAATTCACAGATTTATTCCAACTGTACTGTAATATAAATGAGATTTTTAGCAAATAATTGATCAATTCTTTGAGCCACCCCTGCCAACGTCACGGCAAATCTCAATAGGGGGGTCCTACTCTATATTCTGTATTTCATGTGCCATGCGGCCTCCTAGATAAAGTTAAAAGCAGAACCATACTGGAGCACACATACCTGTAACCTGTATATATAACCGCTTCTATGTTGTAAAAGAGGCAATTGTGGATAGAGGCCAGCCCAGGTCCCAGCATGTGGAGCAAGCTCTACACATACCAGGACTATATCAGAACTGACCCTCCCAGTGCCAGAGAGCAACCATTGATAAAGGCGGACCAGATCCAAGTATGGTGCTTAATTAGCAATGCCTGTGGAAAGGGTGAGGCAACTGAATGTGTACAGCTACCAACAGGAGGAATATATTGCAAACCAAGATCAGGCGTGCATAGCATGGTGGTGACCAGCCACCAGACATTTGTAGCATAACTACAACCAAACAGAGAGAGAGGGGAGCCAGCACGATCTGAAAATGGCATGCATCATATAAAAAGTGCAAATTCACAGATTTATTCCAACTGTACTGTAATATAAATGAGATTTTTAGCAAATAATTGATCAATTCTTTGAGCCACCCCTGCCAACGTCACGGCAAATCTCAATAGGGGGGTCCTACTCTATATTCTGTATTTCATGTGCCATGCGGCCTCCTAGATAAAGTTAAAAGCAGAACCATACTGGAGCACACATACCTGTAACCTGTATATATAACCGCTTCTATGTTGCAAAAGAGGCAATTGTGGATAGAGGCCAGCCCAGCTCCCAGCATGTGGAGCAAGCTCTACACATACCAGGACTATATCAGAACTGACCCTCCCAGTGCCAGAGAGCAACCATTGATAAAGGCGGACCAGATCCAAGTATGGTGCTTAATTAGCAATGCCTGTGGAAAGGGTGAGGCAACTGAATGTGTACAGCTACCAACAGGAGGAATATATTGCAAACCAAGATCAGGCGTGCATAGCATGGTGGTGACCAGCCACCAGACATTTGTAGCATAACTACAACCAAACAGAGAGAGAGGGGAGCCAGCACGATCTGAAAATGGCATGCATCATATAAAAAGTGCAAATTCACAGATTTATTCCAACTGTACTGTAATATAAATGAGATTTTTAGCAAATAATTGATCAATTCTTTGAGCCACCCCTGCCAACGTCACGGCAAATCTCAATAGGGGGGTCCTACTCTATATTCTGTATTTCATGTGCCATGCGGCCTCCTAGATAAAGTTAAAAGCAGAACCATACTGGAGCACACATACCTGTAACCTGTATATATAACCGCTTCTATGTTGTAAAAGAGGCAATTGTGGATAGAGGCCAGCCCAGGTCCCAGCATGTGGAGCAAGCTCTACACATACCAGGACTATATCAGAACTGACCCTCCCAGTGCCAGAGAGCAACCATTGATAAAGGCGGACCAGATCCAAGTATGGTGCTTAATTAGCAATGCCTGTGGAAAGGGTGAGGCAACTGAATGTGTACAGCTACCAACAGGAGGAATATATTGCAAACCAAGATCAGGCGTGCATAGCATGGTGGTGACCAGCCACCAGACATTTGTAGCATAACTACAACCAAACAGAGAGAGAGGGGAGCCAGCACGATCTGAAAATGGCATGCATCATATAAAAAGTGCAAATTCACAGATTTATTCCAACTGTACTGTAATATAAATGAGATTTTTAGCAAATAATTGATCAATTCTTTGAGCCACCCCTGCCAACGTCACGGCAAATCTCAATAGGGGGGTCCTACTCTATATTCTGTATTTCATGTGCCATGCGGCCTCCTAGATAAAGTTAAAAGCAGAACCATACTGGAGCACACATACCTGTAACCTGTATATATAACCGCTTTTATGTTGCAAAAGAGGCAATTGTGGATAGAGGCCAGCCCAGCTCCCAGCATGTGGAGCAAGCTCTACACATACCAGGACTATATCAGAACTGACCCTCCCAGTGCCAGAGAGCAACCATTGATAAAGGCGGACCAGATCCAAGTATGGTGCTTAATTAGCAATGCCTGTGGAAAGGGTGAGGCAACTGAATGTGTACAGCTACCAACAGGAGGAATATATTGCAAACCAAGATCAGGCGTGCATAGCATGGTGGTGACCAGCCACCAGACATTTGTAGCATAACTACAACCAAACAGAGAGAGAGGGGAGCCAGCACGATCTGAAAATGGCATGCATCATATAAAAAGTGCAAATTCACAGATTTATTCCAACTGTACTGTAATATAAATGAGATTTTTAGCAAATAATTGATCAATTCTTTGAGCCACCCCTGCCAACGTCACGGCAAATCTCAATAGGGGGGTCCTACTCTATATTCTGTATTTCATGTGCCATGCGGCCTCCTAGATAAAGTTAAAAGCAGAACCATACTGGAGCACACATACCTGTAACCTGTATATATAACCGCTTCTATGTTGCAAAAGAGGCAATTGTGGATAGAGGCCAGCCCAGGTCCCAGCATGTGGAGCAAGCTCTACACATACCAGGACTATATCAGAACTGACCCTCCCAGTGCCAGAGAGCAACCATTGATAAAGGCGGACCAGATCCAAGTATGGTGCTTAATTAGCAATGCCTGTGGAAAGGGTGAGGCAACTGAATGTGTACAGCTACCAACAGGAGGAATATATTGCAAACCAAGATCAGGCGTGCATAGCATGGTGGTGACCAGCCACCAGACATTTGTAGCATAACTACAACCAAACAGAGAGAGAGGGGAGCCAGCACGATCTGAAAATGGCATGCATCATATAAAAAGTGCAAATTCACAGATTTATTCCAACTGTACTGTAATATAAATGAGATTTTTAGCAAATAATTGATCAATTCTTTGAGCCACCCCTGCCAACGTCACGGCAAATCTCAATAGGGGGGTCCTACTCTATATTCTGTATTTCATGTGCCATGCGGCCTCCTAGATAAAGTTAAAAGCAGAACCATACTGGAGCACACATACCTGTAACCTGTATATATAACCGCTTCTATGTTGCAAAAGAGGCAATTGTGGATAGAGGCCAGCCCAGGTCCCAGCATGTGGAGCAAGCTCTACACATACCAGGACTATATCAGAACTGACCCTCCCAGTGCCAGAGAGCAACCATTGATAAAGGCGGACCAGATCCAAGTATGGTGCTTAATTAGCAATGCCTGTGGAAAGGGTGAGGCAACTGAATGTGTACAGCTACCAACAGGAGGAATATATTGCAAACCAAGATCAGGCGTGCATAGCATGGTGGTGACCAGCCACCAGACATTTGTAGCATAACTACAACCAAACAGAGAGAGAGGGGAGCCAGCACGATCTGAAAATGGCATGCATCATATAAAAAGTGCAAATTCACAGATTTATTCCAACTGTACTGTAATATAAATGAGATTTTTAGCAAATAATTGATCAATTCTTTGAGCCACCCCTGCCAACGTCACGGCAAATCTCAATAGGGGGGTCCTACTCTATATTCTGTATTTCATGTGCCATGCGGCCTCCTAGATAAAGTTAAAAGCAGAACCATACTGGAGCACACATACCTGTAACCTGTATATATAACCGCTTCTATGTTGCAAAAGAGGCAATTGTGGATAGAGGCCAGCCCAGGTCCCAGCATGTGGAGCAAGCTCTACACATACCAGGACTATATCAGAACTGACCCTCCCAGTGCCAGAGAGCAACCATTGATAAAGGCGGACCAGATCCAAGTATGGTGCTTAATTAGCAATGCCTGTGGAAAGGGTGAGGCAACTGAATGTGTACAGCTACCAACAGGAGGAATATATTGCAAACCAAGATCAGGCGTGCATAGCATGGTGGTGACCAGCCACCAGACATTTGTAGCATAACTACAACCAAACAGAGAGAGAGGGGAGCCAGCACGATCTGAAAATGGCATGCATCATATAAAAAGTGCAAATTCACAGATTTATTCCAACTGTACTGTAATATAAATGAGATTTTTAGCAAATAATTGATCAATTCTTTGAGCCACCCCTGCCAACGTCACGGCAAATCTCAATAGGGGGGTCCTACTCTATATTCTGTATTTCATGTGCCATGCGGCCTCCTAGATAAAGTTAAAAGCAGAACCATACTGGAGCACACATACCTGTAACCTGTATATATAACCGCTTCTATGTTGCAAAAGAGGCAATTGTGGATAGAGGCCAGCCCAGGTCCCAGCATGTGGAGCAAGCTCTACACATACCAGGACTATATCAGAACTGACCCTCCCAGTGCCAGAGAGCAACCATTGATAAAGGCGGACCAGATCCAAGTATGGTGCTTAATTAGCAATGCCTGTGGAAAGGGTGAGGCAACTGAATGTGTACAGCTACCAACAGGAGGAATATATTGCAAACCAAGATCAGGCGTGCATAGCATGGTGGTGACCAGCCACCAGACATTTGTAGCATAACTACAACCAAACAGAGAGAGAGGGGAGCCAGCACGATCTGAAAATGGCATGCATCATATAAAAAGTGCAAATTCACAGATTTATTCCAACTGTACTGTAATATAAATGAGATTTTTAGCAAATAATTGATCAATTCTTTGAGCCACCCCTGCCAACGTCACGGCAGATCTCAATAGGGGGGTCCTACTCTATATTCTGTATTTCATGTGCCATGCGGCCTCCTAGATAAAGTTAAAAGCAGAACCATACTGGAGCACACATACCTGTAACCTGTATATATAACCGCTTCTATGTTGCAAAAGAGGCAATTGTGGATAGAGGCCAGCCCAGGTCCCAGCATGTGGAGCAAGCTCTACACATACCAGGACTATATCAGAACTGACCCTCCCAGTGCCAGAGAGCAACCATTGATAAAGGCGGACCAGATCCAAGTATGGTGCTTAATTAGCAATGCCTGTGGAAAGGGTGAGGCAACTGAATGTGTACAGCTACCAACAGGAGGAATATATTGCAAACCAAGATCAGGCGTGCATAGCATGGTGGTGACCAGCCACCAGACATTTGTAGCATAACTACAACCAAACAGAGAGAGAGGGGAGCCAGCACGATCTGAAAATGGCATGCATCATATAAAAAGTGCAAATTCACAGATTTATTCCAACTGTACTGTAATATAAATGAGATTTTTAGCAAATAATTGATCAATTCTTTGAGCCACCCCTGCCAACGTCACGGCAAATCTCAATAGGGGGGTCCTACTCTATATTCTGTATTTCATGTGCCATGCGGCCTCCTAGATAAAGTTAAAAGCAGAACCATACTGGAGCACACATACCTGTAACCTGTATATATAACCGCTTCTATGTTGCAAAAGAGGCAATTGTGGATAGAGGCCAGCCCAGGTCCCAGCATGTGGAGCAAGCTCTACACATACCAGGACTATATCAGAACTGACCCTCCCAGTGCCAGAGAGCAACCATTGATAAAGGCGGACCAGATCCAAGTATGGTGCTTAATTAGCAATGCCTGTGGAAAGGGTGAGGCAACTGAATGTGTACAGCTACCAACAGGAGGAATATATTGCAAACCAAGATCAGGCGTGCATAGCATGGTGGTGACCAGCCACCAGACATTTGTAGCATAACTACAACCAAACAGAGAGAGAGGGGAGCCAGCACGATCTGAAAATGGCATGCATCATATAAAAAGTGCAAATTCACAGATTTATTCCAACTGTACTGTAATATAAATGAGATTTTTAGCAAATAATTGATCAATTCTTTGAGCCACCCCTGCCAACGTCACGGCAAATCTCAATAGGGGGGTCCTACTCTATATTCTGTATTTCATGTGCCATGCGGCCTCCTAGATAAAGTTAAAAGCAGAACCATACTGGAGCACACATACCTGTAACCTGTATATATAACCGCTTCTATGTTGCAAAAGAGGCAATTGTGGATAGAGGCCAGCCCAGGTCCCAGCATGTGGAGCAAGCTCTACACATACCAGGACTATATCAGAACTGACCCTCCCAGTGCCAGAGAGCAACCATTGATAAAGGCGGACCAGATCCAAGTATGGTGCTTAATTAGCAATGCCTGTGGAAAGGGTGAGGCAACTGAATGTGTACAGCTACCAACAGGAGGAATATATTGCAAACCAAGATCAGGCGTGCATAGCATGGTGGTGACCAGCCACCAGACATTTGTAGCATAACTACAACCAAACAGAGAGAGAGGGGAGCCAGCACGATCTGAAAATGGCATGCATCATATAAAAAGTGCAAATTCACAGATTTATTCCAACTGTACTGTAATATAAATGAGATTTTTAGCAAATAATTGATCAATTCTTTGAGCCACCCCTGCCAACGTCACGGCAAATCTCAATAGGGGGGTCCTACTCTATATTCTGTATTTCATGTGCCATGCGGCCTCCTAGATAAAGTTAAAAGCAGAACCATACTGGAGCACACATACCTGTAACCTGTATATATAACCGCTTCTATGTTGCAAAAGAGGCAATTGTGGATAGAGGCCAGCCCAGGTCCCAGCATGTGGAGCAAGCTCTACACATACCAGGACTATATCAGAACTGACCCTCCCAGTGCCAGAGAGCAACCATTGATAAAGGCGGACCAGATCCAAGTATGGTGCTTAATTAGCAATGCCTGTGGAAAGGGTGAGGCAACTGAATGTGTACAGCTACCAACAGGAGGAATATATTGCAAACCAAGATCAGGCGTGCATAGCATGGTGGTGACCAGCCACCAGACATTTGTAGCATAACTACAACCAAACAGAGAGAGAGGGGAGCCAGCACGATCTGAAAATGGCATGCATCATATAAAAAGTGCAAATTCACAGATTTATTCCAACTGTACTGTAATATAAATGAGATTTTTAGCAAATAATTGATCAATTCTTTGAGCCACCCCTGCCAACGTCACGGCAAATCTCAATAGGGGGGTCCTACTCTATATTCTGTATTTCATGTGCCATGCGGCCTCCTAGATAAAGTTAAAAGCAGAACCATACTGGAGCACACATACCTGTAACCTGTATATATAACCGCTTCTATGTTGCAAAAGAGGCAATTGTGGATAGAGGCCAGCCCAGGTCCCAGCATGTGGAGCAAGCTCTACACATACCAGGACTATATCAGAACTGACCCTCCCAGTGCCAGAGAGCAACCATTGATAAAGGCGGACCAGATCCAAGTATGGTGCTTAATTAGCAATGCCTGTGGAAAGGGTGAGGCAACTGAATGTGTACAGCTACCAACAGGAGGAATATATTGCAAACCAAGATCAGGCGTGCATAGCATGGTGGTGACCAGCCACCAGACATTTGTAGCATAACTACAACCAAACAGAGAGAGAGGGGAACCAGCACGATCTGAAAATGGCATGCATCATATAAAAAGTGCAAATTCACAGATTTATTCCAACTGTACTGTAATATAAATGAGATTTTTAGCAAATAATTGATCAATTCTTTGAGCCACCCCTGCCAACGTCACGGCAAATCTCAATAGGGGGGTCCTACTCTATATTCTGTATTTCATGTGCCATGCGGCCTCCTAGATAAAGTTAAAAGTAGAACCATACTGGAGCACACATACCTGTAACCTGTATATATAACCGCTTCTATGTTGCAAAAGAGGCAATTGTGGATAGAGGCCAGCCCAGGTCCCAGCATGTGGAGCAAGCTCTACACATACCAGGACTATATCAGAACTGACCCTCCCAGTGCCAGAGAGCAACCATTGATAAAGGCGGACCAGATCCAAGTATGGTGCTTAATTAGCAATGCCTGTGGAAAGGGTGAGGCAACTGAATGTGTACAGCTACCAACAGGAGGAATATATTGCAAACCAAGATCAGGCGTGCATAGCATGGTGGTGACCAGCCACCAGACATTTGTAGCATAACTACAACCAAACAGAGAGAGAGGGGAACCAGCACGATCTGAAAATGGCATGCATCATATAAAAAGTGCAAATTCACAGATTTATTCCAACTGTACTGTAATATAAATGAGATTTTTAGCAAATAATTGATCAATTCTTTGAGCCACCCCTGCCAACGTCACGGCAAATCTCAATAGGGGGGTCCTACTCTATATTCTGTATTTCATGTGCCATGCGGCCTCCTAGATAAAGTTAAAAGCAGAACCATACTGGAGCACACATACCTGTAACCTGTATATATAACCGCTTCTATGTTGCAAAAGAGGCAATTGTGGATAGAGGCCAGCCCAGGTCCCAGCATGTGGAGCAAGCTCTACACATACCAGGACTATATCAGAACTGACCCTCCCAGTGCCAGAGAGCAACCATTGATAAAGGCGGACCAGATCCAAGTATGGTGCTTAATTAGCAATGCCTGTGGAAAGGGTGAGGCAACTGAATGTGTACAGCTACCAACAGGAGGAATATATTGCAAACCAAGATCAGGCGTGCATAGCATGGTGGTGACCAGCCACCAGACATTTGTAGCATAACTACAACCAACCAGAGAGAGAGGGGAGCCAGCACGATCTGAAAATGGCATGCATCATATAAAAAGTGCAAATTCACAGATTTATTCCAACTGTACTGTAATATAAATGAGATTTTTAGCAAATAATTGATCAATTCTTTGAGCCACCCCTGCCAACGTCACGGCAAATCTCAATAGGGGGGTCCTACTCTATATTCTGTATTTCATGTGCCATGCGGCCTCCTAGATAAAGTTAAAAGCAGAACCATACTGGAGCACACATACCTGTAACCTGTATATATAACCGCTTCTATGTTGCAAAAGAGGCAATTGTGGATAGAGGCCAGCCCAGGTCCCAGCATGTGGAGCAAGCTCTACACATACCAGGACTATATCAGAACTGACCCTCCCAGTGCCAGAGAGCAACCATTGATAAAGGCGGACCAGATCCAAGTATGGTGCTTAATTAGCAATGCCTGTGGAAAGGGTGAGGCAACTGAATGTGTACAGCTACCAACAGGAGGAATATATTGCAAACCAAGATCAGGCGTGCATAGCATGGTGGTGACCAGCCACCAGACATTTGTAGCATAACTACAACCAAACAGAGAGAGAGGGGAGCCAGCACGATCTGAAAATGGCATGCATCATATAAAAAGTGCAAATTCACAGATTTATTCCAACTGTACTGTAATATAAATGAGATTTTTAGCAAATAATTGATCAATTCTTTGAGCCACCCCTGCCAACGTCACGGCAAATCTCAATAGGGGGGTCCTACTCTATATTCTGTATTTCATGTGTCATGCGGCCTCCTAGATAAAGTTAAAAGCAGAACCATACTGGAGCACACATACCTGTAACCTGTATATATAACCGCTTCTATGTTGCAAAAGAGGCAATTGTGGATAGAGGCCAGCCCAGGTCCCAGCATGTGGAGCAAGCTCTACACATACCAGGACTATATCAGAACTGACCCTCCCAGTGCCAGAGAGCAACCATTGATAAAGGCGGACCAGATCCAAGTATGGTGCTTAATTAGCAATGCCTGTGGAAAGGGTGAGGCAACTGAATGTGTACAGCTACCAACAGGAGGAATATATTGCAAACCAAGATCAGGCGTGCATAGCATGGTGGTGACCAGCCACCAGACATTTGTAGCATAACTACAACCAAACAGAGAGAGAGGGGAGCCAGCACGATCTGAAAATGGCATGCATCATATAAAAAGTGCAAATTCACAGATTTATTCCAACTGTACTGTAATATAAATGAGATTTTTAGCAAATAATTGATCAATTCTTTGAGCCACCCCTGCCAACGTCACGGCAAATCTCAATAGGGGGGTCCTACTCTATATTCTGTATTTCATGTGCCATGCGGCCTCCTAGATAAAGTTAAAAGCAGAACCATACTGGAGCACACATACCTGTAACCTGTATATATAACCGCTTCTATGTTGCAAAAGAGGCAATTGTGGATAGAGGCCAGCCCAGGTCCCAGCATGTGGAGCAAGCTCTACACATACCAGGACTATATCAGAACTGACCCTCCCAGTGCCAGAGAGCAACCATTGATAAAGGCGGACCAGATCCAAGTATGGTGCTTAATTAGCAATGCCTGTGGAAAGGGTGAGGCAACTGAATGTGTACAGCTACCAACAGGAGGAATATATTGCAAACCAAGATCAGGCGTGCATAGCATGGTGGTGACCAGCCACCAGACATTTGTAGCATAACTACAACCAAACAGAGAGAGAGGGGAGCCAGCACGATCTGAAAATGGCATGCATCATATAAAAAGTGCAAATTCACAGATTTATTCCAACTGTACTGTAATATAAATGAGATTTTTAGCAAATAATTGATCAATTCTTTGAGCCACCCCTGCCAACGTCACGGCAAATCTCAATAGGGGGGTCCTACTCTATATTCTGTATTTCATGTGTCATGCGGCCTCCTAGATAAAGTTAAAAGCAGAACCATACTGGAGCACACATACCTGTAACCTGTATATATAACCGCTTCTATGTTGCAAAAGAGGCAATTGTGGATAGAGGCCAGCCCAGGTCCCAGCATGTGGAGCAAGCTCTACACATACCAGGACTATATCAGAACTGACCCTCCCAGTGCCAGAGAGCAACCATTGATAAAGGCGGACCAGATCCAAGTATGGTGCTTAATTAGCAATGCCTGTGGAAAGGGTGAGGCAACTGAATGTGTACAGCTACCAACAGGAGGAATATATTGCAAACCAAGATCAGGCGTGCATAGCATGGTGGTGACCAGCCACCAGACATTTGTAGCATAACTACAACCAAACAGAGAGAGAGGGGAGCCAGCACGATCTGAAAATGGCATGCATCATATAAAAAGTGCAAATTCACAGATTTATTCCAACTGTACTGTAATATAAATGAGATTTTTAGCAAATAATTGATCAATTCTTTGAGCCACCCCTGCCAACGTCACGGCAAATCTCAATAGGGGGGTCCTACTCTATATTCTGTATTTCATGTGCCATGCGGCCTCCTAGATAAAGTTAAAAGCAGAACCATACTGGAGCACACATACCTGTAACCTGTATATATAACCGCTTCTATGTTGCAAAAGAGGCAATTGTGGATAGAGGCCAGCCCAGGTCCCAGCATGTGGAGCAAGCTCTACACATACCAGGACTATATCAGAACTGACCCTCCCAGTGCCAGAGAGCAACCATTGATAAAGGCGGACCAGATCCAAGTATGGTGCTTAATTAGCAATGCCTGTGGAAAGGGTGAGGCAACTGAATGTGTACAGCTACCAACAGGAGGAATATATTGCAAACCAAGATCAGGCGTGCATAGCATGGTGGTGACCAGCCACCAGACATTTGTAGCATAACTACAACCAAACAGAGAGAGAGGGGAGCCAGCACGATCTGAAAATGGCATGCATCATATAAAAAGTGCAAATTCACAGATTTATTCCAACTGTACTGTAATATAAATGAGATTTTTAGCAAATAATTGATCAATTCTTTGAGCCACCCCTGCCAACGTCACGGCAAATCTCAATAGGGGGGTCCTACTCTATATTCTGTATTTCATGTGCCATGCGGCCTCCTAGATAAAGTTAAAAGCAGAACCATACTGGAGCACACATACCTGTAACCTGTATATATAACCGCTTCTATGTTGCAAAAGAGGCAATTGTGGATAGAGGCCAGCCCAGGTCCCAGCATGTGGAGCAAGCTCTACACATACCAGGACTATATCAGAACTGACCCTCCCAGTGCCAGAGAGCAACCATTGATAAAGGCGGACCAGATCCAAGTATGGTGCTTAATTAGCAATGCCTGTGGAAAGGGTGAGGCAACTGAATGTGTACAGCTACCAACAGGAGGAATATATTGCAAACCAAGATCAGGCGTGCATAGCATGGTGGTGACCAGCCACCAGACATTTGTAGCATAACTACAACCAAACAGAGAGAGAGGGGAGCCAGCACGATCTGAAAATGGCATGCATCATATAAAAAGTGCAAATTCACAGATTTATTCCAACTGTACTGTAATATAAATGAGATTTTTAGCAAATAATTGATCAATTCTTTGAGCCACCCCTGCCAACGTCACGGCAAATCTCAATAGGGGGGTCCTACTCTATATTCTGTATTTCATGTGCCATGCGGCCTCCTAGATAAAGTTAAAAGCAGAACCATACTGGAGCACACATACCTGTAACCTGTATATATAACCGCTTCTATGTTGCAAAAGAGGCAATTGTGGATAGAGGCCAGCCCAGGTCCCAGCATGTGGAGCAAGCTCTACACATACCAGGACTATATCAGAACTGACCCTCCCAGTGCCAGAGAGCAACCATTGATAAAGGCGGACCAGATCCAAGTATGGTGCTTAATTAGCAATGCCTGTGGAAAGGGTGAGGCAACTGAATGTGTACAGCTACCAACAGGAGGAATATATTGCAAACCAAGATCAGGCGTGCATAGCATGGTGGTGACCAGCCACCAGACATTTGTAGCATAACTACAACCAAACAGAGAGAGAGGGGAGCCAGCACGATCTGAAAATGGCATGCATCATATAAAAAGTGCAAATTCACAGATTTATTCCAACTGTACTGTAATATAAATGTCTGACCAACACCATACCATGCACGCCTGATTTTGGTTTGCAATATATTCCTCCTGTTGGTGGCTGTTCAGACTCAGCTACCTCACCCCTTTCCACAGGCAATGCTAATTAGGCACCATTCTTGGATCTGGTCCGCCTTTATCAGTGGTTGCTGTTTGGCACTGGGAGGATCAGTTGTGATATAGTCCTGGTATGTGTGGGGCTTTCTCCACATGCTGGGACCTGGGCTGGTCTCTATCCACAAGTGCCTTTTTTGCAACATAGAAGCGGCTATATACTGGTTGCAGGTATGTGTGCTCCATTATGGTTCTGCTTTTAACTTTATCTAGGAGGCCGCATGGCACATGAAATACAGAATGTAGAGTAGGACCCCCCTATTGAGATTTGCCGTGACGTTGGCAGGGGTGGCTCAAAAAATTGATCAATTATTTGCTAAAAATCTCATTTTTTTATTATAGTACAGTTGGAATAAATTTGTGAATTTTCACTTTTTATATGATGCATGCCAATTTCAGATCGTGCTGGTTCCCTTTTTTTCTCTGTTTTGACCGTAGTTATGCTACAAATCTGGTGTCTGACCAACACCATACCATGCACGCCTGATTTTGGTTTGCAATATATTCCTCCTGTTGGTGGCTGTTCAGACTCAGCTACCTCACCCCTTTCCACAGGCAATGCTAATTAGGCACCATTCTTGGATCTGGTCCGCCTTTATCAGTGGTTGCTGTTTGGCACTGGGAGGATCAGTTGTGATATAGTCCTGGTATGTGTGGGGCTTTCTCCACATGCTGGGACCTGGGCTGGTCTCTATCCACAAGTGCCTTTTTTGCAACATAGAAGCGGCTATATACTGGTTGCAGGTATGTGTGCTCCATTATGGTTCTGCTTTTAACTTTATCTAGGAGGCCGCATGGCACATGAAATACAGAATGTAGAGTAGGACCCCCCTATTGAGATTTGCCGTGACGTTGGCAGGGGTGGCTCAAAAAATTGATCAATTATTTGTTAAAAATCTCATTTTTTTATTATAGTACAGTTGGAATAAATTTGTGAATTTTCACTTTTTATATGATGCATGCCAATTTCAGATCGTGCTGGTTATCTTTTTTTCTCTGTTTTGACCGTAGTTATGCTACAAATCTGGTGTCTGACCAACACCATACCATGCACGCCTGATTTTGGTTTGCAATATATTCCTCCTGTTGGTGGCTGTTCAGACTCAGCTACCTCACCCCTTTCCACAGGCAATGCTAATTAGGCACCATTCTTGGATCTGGTCCGCCTTTATCAGTGGTTGCTGTTTGGCACTGGGAGGATCAGTTGTGATATAGTCCTGGTATGTGTGGGGCTTTCTCCACATGCTGGGACCTGGGCTGGTCTCTATCCACAAGTGCCTTTTTTGCAACATAGAAGCGGCTATATACTGGTTGCAGGTATGTGTGCTCCATTATGGTTCTGCTTTTAACTTTATCTAGGAGGCCGCATGGCACATGAAATACAGAATGTAGAGTAGGACCCCCCTATTGAGATTTGCCGTGACGTTGGCAGGGGTGGCTCAAAAAATTGATCAATTATTTGCTAAAAATCTCATTTTTTTATTATAGTACAGTTGGAATAAATTTGTGAATTTTCACTTTTTATATGATGCATGCCAATTTCAGATCGTGCTGGTTATCTTTTTTTTCTCTGTTTTGACCGTAGTTATGCTACAAATCTGGTGTCTGACCAACACCATACCATGCACGCCTGATTTTGGTTTGCAATATATTCCTCCTGTTGGTGGCTGTTCAGACTCAGCTACCTCACCCCTTTCCACAGGCAATGCTAATTAGGCACCATTCTTGGATCTGGTCCGCCTTTATCAGTGGTTGCTGTTTGGCACTGGGAGGATCAGTTGTGATATAGTCCTGGTATGTGTGGGGCTTTCTCCACATGCTGGGACCTGGGCTGGTCTCTGTCCACAAGTGCCTTTTTTGCAACATAGAAGCGGCTATATACTGGTTGCAGGTATGTGTGCTCCATTATGGTTCTGCTTTTAACTTTATCTAGGAGGCCGCATGGCACATGAAATACAGAATGTAGAATAGGACCCCCCTATTGAGATTTGCCGTGACGTTGGCAGGGGTGGCTCAAAAAATTGATCAATTATTTGCTAAAAATCTCATTTTTTTATTATAGTACAGTTGGAATAAATTTGTGAATTTTCACTTTTTATATGATGCATGCCAATTTCAGATCGTGCTGGTTATCTTTTTGACATCTCTAACGATGCCAGATGTGCGTCACAAATTCCGTGACCCGCCGACATATCGTTAGATATATCATAGCGTGTGACGGGGCCTTTAGGCGCATTCACACATCCGTGAAAATCATGCACGTTTTTCACGGACATGTCAAAGGTGTGTATTGCCCTCCGTGTGCCGTGTTTATGGCACACGTGTGTTCTCCATGTGCTATCCGTGATAACACACGGAGAACAGGAACTTTCTGCTTACCTGTCCCTGGCGTCACTGTCCGTGGTGCTGATCTGTGGTCTCCCACCCTGCCGACTCTCCGCTGCTGCTGTTTCCGGTCCGCAGTGGAGTGAATATTCATGAGCATAATGATCGGGGGTCGGAAGCAAGTGACAGCAGCATCAGAGACAGCAGCGTCAGAGACAGCAGTGCTGGAGAAGGTGAGTATAGAAATTCTTTTTATTTCACAGGCACGTGTGTTTTCTCCGGTGCGTGTCACATGGATCACATCCATGCGGTCCGTGTGCGGTCCGTGTGACACCTGTGATGCCAGAGAAAAACAGACATGTCTACGTGTGGAGCACACGGGCTCACATATGCTCCACATGGACACATGTTCCATGGCAAAACACGCACATGAGCGCAGTCCCATTTATTTTAATGGGTCTACGTGTGCCCATGTCTCCGGCACGTGAGCAAACGGACCAAACACGTACCGGAGACAGGGACATGTGAAGGGGGCCTTACAGGCACAAAAAAGCAACATGTCAGATAGTGAAGCTACATAAAGATGAGAAAGTTCTGTCTGCTCCGACTATGCATGAAAGGTCTGGGGTATCTGCTCCTCTATATCCCTAACTGCTAGATAGGTGTGGCTTGGTGTGTGGCTAGGGGCATGGCCAAAATTGCCAAGAAACGTTGCGCACTCTGCATACTTTATCCCTCTTTCTGTTCTATAAAAGTTGGGAGGTATGCACAGACCTCCCTGAGAATCTACATCCAGAGCTTATTTTTAATTAAAGGGGGTATTACCAGTGTGAGACATGTAACTATAACTAACACAGAACAGTAGAATAGAACTTCTTAGGCTGTGTGCGTGTAACAGGGTGAAAATGTACTTAAGATAAATTTGACGAGTTTGACCGTCACCTTTATTACTCAAAAATGAAATATTATTCCTCCATTACCCAGAAATTAAAAGCAATTAGAGTTAAACAAAGGATCAACTCAATAAAAAACACTAAGGGCATTTTAGTGAATCATCCCAAGGATATTGTTGACGCCTTTGCCAGATATTTTGAACAACTCTATAACCTAAAAGATGATCCCCTTACCCCCCAGCCAACCCCTGAAATGATCAATAAATTTTTGTCAAAAATAAACCTCCCTACAATAGCCCCCAATAAACTTGCAAATCTCAATGATCCCTTCACTGAAACTGAAGTCTTCAATACAATTTACTCCCTAAAATTAGGAAAAGCCCCCGGACCAGATGGCTTTACGAATGATTATTTTAAATGCTTTTCCACCCTCCTTTCCCCATACCTGACTAAAACATTCAACCAAATCTCCTCGACGGGTACTATCCCCACTGAGATGTTACAAGCAACGATCTCTTTGCTCCCAAAGTCCGGTGGGGATGTTGAGTCTGTCGGCAATTACAGACCTATTTCCTTAATTAATACAGACATTAAAATATATGCCAAAATTATTGCCAACAGACTCAAAAAGTTGATTCCAGAAATTATTGATAAAGATCAACTTTGTTTTGTCGAAGGGAGGCAAACCTCCGATGGTACAAGGAGGACTATCAACCTTGTTCATCAGATGGAAAAAAGCAAAACGCCATCCATACTGCTGGCGCTAGATGCTGAAAAGGCATTTGATCGCATAAACTGGCATTATCTGAGGGCGACTCTGTCCAAATTTGGCTTTGAGGACAGTTTTATCAATACGGTTATGGCATTATACTCTAAATCGTCTGCAAGAGTATATGCCAATAACCAGTTATTTGCCCCCTTTGGTATCACCAACGGTACCCGCCAAGGCTGTCCTCTCTCCCCTCTCCTGCTTGTCCTCGCAATTGAACCCCTAGCTCACCTTATCAGAACCAATGATAAAATCAAAGGAATCCCTACAAAAACCAAACATCATAAAATTGGACTTTTTGCAGATGACATTATCCTCTCCCTTTCAGACCCAGCTCCCTCTGTTCTAGAATTGATTAAGGCCCTAGATAATTTCACAAAAATCTCATATTACAAACTAAACGCCAAAAAATCCCAAATCCTCCAATTTCACCTCGATGACCCCACTATTAGTCTAATCAAGACATGCTCTGCCTTTTCATGGGAAGACACCTCTATTACTTATTTAGGAATACAGATTACCAAAAATTTACAGAACATAGTAGATGTCAACACTGATCGACTAATTAATAGCATTACAATAGACTTTAAAACTTTCTTAAGATCAAAACTCTCATGGCTGGGGAGAATAGTTACTCTTAAAATGATGATCCTACCCAAAATACTCTACTTATTTAGATCCATCCATGTCCCTATCAAGATCATAAACAAGCTACAAAAAACAATATACAACTTCATTTGGGGTGGTAAGAGGGCAAGGGTCTTCAAAATTATTCTAACCAAACATAAGGTGAGGGGTGGGATTGGTGTTCCAAGTTTATTAGGATATTACAATGCTAATTTAATCAAACAAAGCCAACGCTGGGTGGGAGACTCATACACATTTCCCTGGGTGGATTTGGAATTATTTTTTAACAACTATCATCCCCTTAAACATCTTATTTTATCCAATCTTTTCAACCCATCTCTCCCTTCACCTGATCCCCCCACGTTGAGAGCCTCTATACAGGCATGGAAACACCTTGCTAACAAAACTCCTAAAATAAACAAATATAACCAAATTAGAAACTTTAGTCTCAACTTCCTAGCTATTATCGCAAACCAGAAGATACCGACCTCATGGCACAACTCAAAACTAAACAAAATAAGCGACATTCATGATGGTTTGGATTTTATCTCTTTTCTGGATATTAAAATTAAGCATAAAATACCTGACTCAGATTATAAAACTCTTATTTCCATCAGAGAATCCCTGCGAAAAATCCTTAATAATAACAATCCCCTCCCAGAGATAATTGATACATTATTCTGCAACCCAAATAGTGTGCCTATTTGGAAAAAACAAAAAATATATCAACATTTATTAGAAGATCTAAATTTCGAGAAACTGAAATACATGCTGGATTGGGAGAAGGTCCTAAAACCAGGCCCGGACTGACAGGCGGGAGGGGCGGGACTTCTCCCGGTGGGCTGGCTGGTGGAGGGGTGGGGGGGCCCGCACTCAGGGCCGGCGTCAGCAGTGCACGCGGCATACCTGGGCAAATGCCGGGGCCCTGGAGAGCCGGGGGGGCCCACTCGGCCTCGTCAGTTCTGGTGCCCCTTGGCCGGGGCCCCCTCGCCTTAGTTCTGCTGCCCGGCCCGGGCCGAGTTCCGGGGGTCCGCAGTCCTCGCCAGGAATCTGCAGCGCCGTCCCTTTAAGGCGCGCAGACTTCCTGGTTTGAACTTCATCTGTGGGCGGAGCTACCGACCGGACTACTCAGTCACACAGATGAAGGAGTTGCAGTGCCAGCCAGCGACCCCCAGCACAGCTCTTCTCTCCGGCGCTGTGTGGGCCCCCTCTCCACCGTGACCTGAGCGGTATGTGCCCTCCCCGTCCCCCCCCCAGAGCCGCGTGTGTGGGCCCCTCAGAGCCACGTGTGCGTCTGTATGTAGCAGAGCTATGTGTATGTATGTAGCAGAGCTATGTGTGTATGTAGCAGAGCTATGTGTGTATGTATGTAGCAGAGCTATGTATGTAACAGAGCCATGTGTGCATGTATGTAACAGAGCTTTGTATGTAACAGAGCCATGTGTGCATGTATGTAGCAGAGCTATGTATGTAACAGAGCTATGTGTGCATGTATGTAGCAGAGCTATGCGTGTATGTAGCAGAGCTATGCGTGTATGTAGCAGAGCTATGCGTGTATGTAGCAGAGCTATGTGTGTATGTATGTAGCAGAGCTATGTAACAGAGCTATGTGTGCATGTATGTAGCAGAGCTATGTATGTAACAGAGCTATGTGTGCATGTATGTAGCAGAGCTATGTATGTAACAGAGCTATGTGTGCATGTATGTAGCAGAGCTATGCGTGTATGTAGCAGAGCTATGCGTGTATGTAGCAGAGCTATGTGTGTATGTATGTAGCAGAGCTATGTAACAGAGCTATGTGTGCATGTATGTAGCAGAGCTATGTATGTAACAGAGCTATGTGTGCATGTATGTAGCAGAGCTATGTATGTAACAGAGCTATGTGTGCATGTATGTAGCAGAGCTATGCGTGTATGTAGCAGAGCTATGTGTGTATGTATGTAGCAGAGCTATGTGTATGTATGTAGCAGATTTATGTATGTATGTAGCAGAGCTATGTGTGTATGTATGTAGCAGAGCTATGTGTATGTATGTAGCAGATGTATGTATGTAGCAGAGCTATGTATGTAACAGAGCTATGTGTGTATGTATATAGCAGAGCTATGTATGTAACAGAGCTATGTGTGTATGTATGCATGTATGATGTGTATCTATGTATGTCAGTGTATATGACTGTATAGATGTGTCAGTTCTATATGTATTTTTGTGAGTTTGTCTTTAAATATGTATATGTATGTGTACGTATGTGTGTGTCTGCGTGTGGATGGGGCCCACTGGGACTCTTCTGCCCAGGGCCCACAAAAACCTGGAGCCGGCCCTGCCCGCACTGCCTCCTGTTTAAAATTATTTTGTGGCTGCCGCCACCCGCCGGCCGCCACTATAGCGGCGGGGTCCGGTGAGCGGCCCCCGCCGCCAGTTTTCAATGCTGCTGGCCGCCGCCGGTATTATACCGCCAGTGCGCCATCACTGACGTCACTGGTCGCAGTCGCACAGCATCACTCACACAGTCTCTCACTCTCTCAGACCTGCTGCTGCGCTGCGGCCCGGCTGTGACGAAATCAGCCGGCGCCCAGCGCGTTCTTTGTAGGCGGAGAGTGAGAGCAGCTGCAGCACACACATCTCTCTCTCTCCCTCCCACGAACCGGCAAAACGCGGGCGGACACCGGCGGCGTGACCCCACCGGCCGGGACTGACACTTGTCCCCGAGGAGCCCTGGCTGTCTCGCTCCCTCTCTGTGTGCGCAGTGGCAGAGTGGAGGAGGCTGGAGCTGACCTGGCTGAGAAGACACCTGGCAGCCAGCGGACACTGGAATCTCTGCCCCGCTCCATCAGGCTCCTGAGCACAGCAGTAAGCCAACTCGCCAACATCTGGACTGGGGCTGCAGGGATGGTATGTATTGCAGTGCTAAATTTACCACAATGCTAATGCAAATGGTTAATTTTTTGGAAAGCGATTTTTGCATGTGGGCTGCTTTGGTTTGAGTTCCAGGGCTGAATTTCAGTCCCAGTCCGGCCCTGCCTAAAACAATACTTTTCTGAAGAGAATTGGCAGATCGGTTTAAAAGCAACAAATTCCTCAACTATTTGCTCTTCTCTTTTAGAATCCCACTACAAACTTCTCACCCGATGGTATTTTACTCCACTCAGGCTCCACCAAATTAATAAAAACAACTCCTCCTCATGCTGGAGGAACTGTAACGGCAGCGGTAGCCTACTGCACATTTTCTGGGATTGCCCAATATTAAAAAACCTCTGGATAGAAATATCCAAACTAATTAATCAAATCACCCATTCCAACATAGTTATTACCCCCCAATTAGCTCTCCTCTCTCTAGACCATGACCAGATTTATCCATCCTTCAAATTTGTTATTATCCGCATCTTCCTCACCACCAGATCCCTTATTGCAGCCAACTGGAAAAATCCCCTCCCTCCATCTATTACACAACTTTTTGAAGCATTAGCCCAACACAACAATTTTGAGAAACATTATGCCACTATTAACAATAATTTCCCTAAATATTTCCGGCAGTGGAATCCATGGAATGAATACTGCCAAGGCGTTACATGAGATCATATGATCCTACTAATTGAATTCTAACATGTAGTTGTCTTTGTGTTCATCTTATTATTTAGCCTTCAGCTCGGGTTTTCTTATAATACTGAAATCCTCTAGACGTTGACAAATGTGATATATTTCATGGTTCTCAATTATAACTGTTGTTTATGTTTAATCCTCATATTCTCTCTCATATTGCAACCAACTTATTAGATGTTCTCCCTTTCCCAGTTTCCCTCCCTTTTTCCTTCCCCCTCTTACCAGTTTAGTTAGTACTTAAATGGTAAGATTATAGAACATAAGAATGATTAATGCAATGACAATTCAACTCCTTCAAATTTGTACTTCCCCACAAATTTTCAAAATAAAAAAATATTTTAAACACATAAGATAAATTTGCATGTTTGTTAATGTATTCTATATATTTATGCTATAACCGGTGTACCGCGAGTGCATGGCGAGAATGGCAATAGCCGGCTACTGAGGAGAGAGGGAGATAAATCCCTCCCCTCCGCAGCGCCAGCCCGCCCCTGTGCAGAGCCGGCCTGCCCCTCCTCAGCGCCGGCCCACCCCCCACAGCTGAGGTCCGATTGCATGATCGGACCTCAGTCGCAGTGACACTCGCATGACACTCGGCTCTTGCTGTGCTGCCAGCGTGAGCCGAGTGTCATGCGACGATCGCAGTAGATCCCCGTTTGGCCCCGTCCTTATAATCACACCGCTTTGCAGTGAGATCAGATGAGCAGAGAGCGCCCATCACACACACTGGTAATGTCCGTTATGTTTATAATAAGCTCTGGAGGCATAGGCTCATGCAGATCAGTGTCCTGCCAAGGAGTGTTGCTAGAGTCCTAAAAGATCAGGGCCCGAGCCCCAAAATACATTTCTCCCCATATGACCTCCCCACCACTTCAAATAAAATCTAAACAAATAATTCCAGTATAGCACTGTTGCCAGGTATGGCCCACTCGCCGTCAGCAGAAACCGCGATGTATTTTATGGTTCCCAGGCCAATTTGTGGGCACTTGTTTCTTTGTTGAATTGGTCGGTGGTTGACCTCCACCTTGCTATGCACCCCAATTTGGGATGTATTCCATCTGTATAGATTTTGGCGTTTGGTGACTGTTCACATTGGGTCATCAGGCTTTGTCCACAGGCTATATATATACTTCATGCAGCATTTGCTTGGACCTGTCCCGCCGACAGCCATGACTCAGTCATGGGTACGGGACTGCAATAGACCAGGTGAGTGCTGCTGAGAGCAGTTCTGCTATTTATATGTGAGGCCGCATGGCACATTTTATAAAAATATTTTAGTGTAGGACTGCTTCAAATGAGATTTACCGTGACGTGGCGAAGCAGCTCAAGAAATTGCAATTTTTTGCCAAAAATCTCAAAAAAAAATTTTATAATGCAGTTTGGAATATTTGATGCCTTAGTGCACATTGGTGCTGGCTCTTTGTTGTTTCTTTGTTGAATTGGTCGGTGGTTGACCTCCACCTTGCTATGCACCCCAATTTGGGATGTATTCCATCTGTATAGATTTTGGCGTTTGGTGACTGTTCACATTGGGTCATCAGGCTTTGTCCACAGGCTATATATATACTTCATGCAGCATTTGCTTGGACCTGTCCCGCCCACAGCCATGACTCAGTCATGGGTACGGGACTGCAATAGACCAGGTGAGTGCTGCTGAGAGCAGTTCTGCTATTTATATGTGAGGCCGCATGGCACATTTTATAAAAATATTTTAGTGTAGGACTGCTTCAAATGAGATTTGCCGTGACGTGGCGAAGCAGCTCAAGAAATTGCAATTTTTTGCCAAAAATCTCAAAAAAATTTTTTATAATGCAGTTTGGAATATTTGATGCCTTAGTGCACATTGGTGCTGGCTCTTTGTTGTTTCTTTGTTGAATTGGTCGATGGTTGACCTCCACCTTGCTATGCACCCCAATTTGGGATGTATTCCATCTGTATAGATTTTGGCGTTTGGTGACTGTTCACATTGGGTCATCAGGCTTTGTCCACAGGCTATATATATACTTCATGCAGCATTTGCTTGGACCTGTCCCGCCCACAGCCATGACTCAGTCATGGGTACGGGACTGCAATAGACCAGGTGAGTGCTGCTGAGAGCAGTTCTGCTATTTATATGTGAGGCCGCATGGCACATTTTATAAAAATATTTTAGTGTAGGACTGCTTCAAATGAGATTTGCCGTGACGTGGCGAAGCAGCTCAAGAAATTGCAATTTTTTGCCAAAAATCTCAAAAAAAAATTTTATAATGCAGTTTGGAATATTTGATGCCTTAGTGCACATTGGTGCTGGCTCTTTGTTGTTTCAATTTGTGGGCACTGCAGTGCTCAGACTGGTAGCCGCACTTTCATGCTGCCGGCCATTTAAATCCACACTTGCTGTGTGTGCAGAGTTCATCTGTGAATGGAACTAGCGCACCATGGGCACCATGTCAGATGAAGAAAGAGAGGAGCCACAGCGCCAGCCAGGGTCCCACCGGCGCCAAGATATATACCCTCTCAGAACTGTATGTCACCCACCCCAGTGTTGTATACCCCCTCAGAGCTGTATGTCACTTACCACAGTGCTGTACACTCCACCAGAGCTGTATGCTACCCACCCCAGCGCTGTATATGTTGCGGACAGGGGCAGACCACTGCAGGGGGGCTGCTCGGAATGCTCAGATCCGGGATCGTTGCTGTGGCTCGAGTGGCAGCCGGACACGGGCTCGTGCAGCCGTTCGTCCTCACAACTGTATAAAAGGGGTTATTTACAGGGGAGAGTTTGTCAGTGACGCCACCCGTGGGCTGCAGTGATGGTTGATGACACCGCCGCTGCCTTGGTATGGGGTGCTCGGGGCTGATGGAGCAGGGCAGCAGGATGGTATCCCCTCCACGGGTTGGGGAGGTGTTGTCCCGGGGCCCAAGTGTATGGGAGAGGATGCTGCGGATCCTATTCTGCAGGGTTGGACCAGGTAGTATTGGTGTACTCACAGTTCTGGAAGAATTCACACAGAGTCCAAATGGTAAACCAAATTGCCAGTGACCGGTGACCTCCGACGGGTGTATTCGGGTCCCACACCCTGGTACAGCAAACAGGGGTCCCTTCCTCCTGCACTTAGTGTTTGTGTCCTTAGGTTGACTACTCCGCTTGAAACGGGGAGGTCCACTCCCGGTGATTTTTGTGTGGAGGGAGCTGTGGCCCGCGAGAACTGACCCGTGGGATCTTAGTAGGCAATTGCGGAGCCCTATCCCCCTCGTTAGGCTTCTGTCTCGCTCTATCTGGGCCTCCTGTGGGACAACCCTGTCCCAGTCCACTTAAGGTCTCCCGCGACTGGATCTCCATCGCCTGTGGCCCTGTCTGACGAATACCACCTAGTCAGTCGTACGGTAGTCCAGGGGCTCCAACCCCTGACTCCACTGTCTCTCCTCTCACTTCCTCTGTCTGTACTCAACTCCTTCTGTCCCTCCCATCACACCTCAGGACCCCTAGGTGGGCGTCACCATCCGCTTGGTCCCGCCCACTGGTGTGTCTCTATTGTCATGGGTGGTGACTAGGCTTTGCTGGCTGATGTTGTGTACCTGGGTGTAAGTTTGGTGTTGTGGTGCCAAGGAGGAGAGATTCCTGTACCTTGAGGAGGGGTGCAGTCATCTGAGACACTCTGATTTTGTCAGGGCGTCACATATACCCTCTTAGAACTGTATGTCACCGACACCAGTGCTGTATACCCCACCAGAGCTGTATGTCACCTATCCCAGTGCTGTATATGCCCTCAGAGCTGTATTTCACCCACCACAGTGCTGTACACCCAACCAGAGCTGTATGTTACCCACCCCAGCACTGTATACCCTCTTAGAACTGTATTTCACCCACACCAGTGCTGTATACCCCACCAGAGATGTATGTCACCTATGCCAGTGCTGTATACGCCCTCAGAGCTGTATTTCATCCACCACAGTGCAGGACACCCCACCAGAGCTCTATGTTACCCACCCCAGCACTGTATATGTCGGGGGCGGGGGCCGGTTTCCCCGTCGTGGGGGCTGCTCGGGGAGATCGCGCTCGGATCCGGTGCCTTCTCCTCGGTGGCTCGAGTGGGGGCCTGACCCGGGGCTCGAGCAGTGTTCCTTGCCCACGAGTGAAAAGGGGAATTGGATTTTTGGGATGTATAGAGTTCGTGACGCCACCCACGGGTTGTGGTGATGGTGGGCACCATCGCTGCTGGTGACGGGGTTCCCGGGAGCGATGGCGGGGAGCAGCTAGGTGTCGACCCCTCCGTGGGTAGGGGCTGTTGGTCCCGGGGCCCGGTAGGCTGGGAGGGAGGCCGTAGGATGGGGTTCGCAGAGTGCAGTGTCGCGGTGCAGCGCGGTGCTGGATGGCACAGATGTACTGACTCAGACACAGATGGACAGAGTCTCTGGTAAACCAAATGACTGGATGGACGGGGCCCGCAGCCGGCTGCGGTGTTTTCCCTGGATGGGTTGATGGTGGCTGCCGTCTCCCTGCACCTGTGTTTTGTATCTTGACTCCAATGCCTGGGCACCGGTAGTCCGCTCCCCGGCGTATACGTGTCGGAGGAGCCCGTTGCCCGCAGACGCTGGCCCTTTGGATCTCTGGCCCTTGGCGGTGGCACTTATCTGGAACGGTTGGGCTGTTGCCTTCAATCGGGACTTGGGTGGGAATGAACCCCTGAGGTCCAGACCGCAATTAGGAAATTTGACTAAAGGTTGGCTTCAAGCCTAGTCGGGGTCTGAGTACCCTGCCTGGTGCTTGGCTCCAATCAGCTCCCCGGTTCGGTTCCCGCGGGCCACCGCCCGACCCCGGTCCTACGGTTGCTGTTGTGTATGTGACTACCTGGCTAGGCCAGGGTGTCACATATACTCTTCTTAGACTTTTATTTCACCCACCCCAGTGCTGTATACCCTCTCAGAACTGTATGTCACCCACCCCAGTGTTGTATATCCCCAGAGCTGTATGTCGCCCACCCCAGTGCTGTATACGCCCAGAGCTGTATGTCCCCCAATCCCAGTGCTGTATACCCTACCAGAGCTGTATGTCACCTACTTAAGCACTGTATACCTTCTCAGAACTGTATGTCACCCACCCCAGTGCTGCATACCCCAGAGCTGTATGTCACCCACCCCAGCACTTACATTGTGATCCAAAATCCTTTGGTAATTTTCAGATTTTAAAATGCTTTGTATGGTCAAGGCACCCAGTACCAGAGGCAGCAAAACAACTCTAAAACATCTGTGAACCTGCACCATATTTAATTGTAGGTACTCTGTTCTTTTCTATTTAGGCCTCATTCTGTTTTTGGTAAAAAAATCGATTGATATGCTTTACCAAAAAGCTGTCTCTTAAGGGTGCTTTACACGCTGAAACATCGCTAGTGATTGCTAGCGATGTCGAGCGCAATACCACCCGCCCCCGTCGTATGTGCAACATTTGGTGATCACTGCCGTAGGGAACATTATCGCTACGGTAGAGTCACACGCACATACCTTGTCAGCGATGTTGCTGTAACCGCCGAACAATCCCTCCCTCAAGGGGGAGGTGCGTTTGGCGTCATAGCAACATCACTGCGGCGTCACTAAGTGGCAGGCCAATAGAAGCGGAGGGGCGGAGATGAGCGGGACGTAACATCCCGCCCACCTCCTTCCTTCCTTATTGCTGGTGGAGGCAGGTAAGGAGATGTTCGTCGCTCCTGCAGTGTCACACATAGCGATGTGTGATGCCCCAGGAATGACGAACAACATCGTACCTGTGGCACCAGCGATATTAAGGAAATGAGTGACATGTCAACGAGCAACGATTTTTCACGTTTTTGTGCTCGTTGATCGTCGCTCATTGGTGTTACACGCTGCGATGTCAGTAACGGCGCCGGATGAGCGTTACTACTGACATGACCCTGACGATATATATATCGTTACCAATGTCGCAGCGTGTAAAGCACCCTTTAGTCTCATCTGTAAAGAAGCATTTTGGCTTACTCATGCACATTTTGGCAAACTGCAGTCCTGTTTTATGTCTATGTGACATCAGTGATTTCCTCATGGGTCTCCTGTCATAGCGGTTTATTTTATTCCAACGTTGTTTGCGCTGACACTGATGCACTTCAGGATATCGTTAATATCTTTAGAATTTGTTTGGGGCTGCTTATCTACCTTCCGGATTATCCTGCGCTGCAACCTTTCATGAATTTTCTCTGGTGTCCATGTATAGGGAGATTAGCTACAGTGCCATGTGTTGTAAACCCCTTGATTAGGTTGCGCACAGTGAACAAAGGAATATCATGGAGATGGACTTGTAACTGAGATTTTTGATATTTTTCAACACTTTTGATTGTCAAGTCCTCAGACAGTTCTCTTCTTCTCGTTCTGTTTTCTATACTTAGTGTGACACACGATACAAAGACTAAGTCAACTTCTCCCCTTTTTTATCTGGTTTCAGGTGTTATTTTCATATTGCCCCACCTGTTACTTGCTACAGGTGAGTTTGAACAAGTATCACATGCTTGAAACAAAGTTGTTTATACACAATTTTGGAAAGGTGCCAACAAATTTGTGCAGCCCATTTTGGGGTTTTGTGTGAAATTATGTCCAATTTGCCTTCTTTCTCCTACTTTATAGAAACAGAGTCTTTTCCACTGGATTGGTGGTAAGCAAATAGGGTACCAATATTCAAAAAAAGGTCTAAAAGGGAACCTGGAAACTATAGGCTGGTAAGCTTAACATCTGTTGTGAGTAAAATGTTTGAATGGTTTTTAAGGGATACAATTATGGAATATCTCAATTTTAATAAATGTTTAACTCCATATCAGCATGGGTTTATGAAGGATCGCTCCTGTCAAGCTAACCTGATCAGCTTCTACGAGGATGTAAGCTCTGAAATGGACTGAGGAGAATCATTGGATGTCATTTATCTCGACTTCTGTAAAGCATTTGACACTGTCCCACATAAAAGACTGCTAAGTAAAATGAGAAAGCTTGGGCTAGGGGAAAATGTGTGTAGATGGGTAGGTAGCTGTCTTAGTGATAGAAAACAAAGAGTGATTATTAATGGTGCATACTCAGATGGGGCCAGGGTTACTAGTGGGGTGCCACAGGGGTCTGTATTGGGCCCCCTACTTTTTAATTTATTTATTAATGCTCTGGTGGATGGCTGACAGAGTAAAATATCAGTATTTGCAGATGATACAAAACTATGTAAGGTAGTTAACACAAAGGAGAACAGTTTGCAACTACAGATGGATTTGAGTAAATTGGAGAATTGGGCTGAAAAAAGGTCAAATGAGGTTTACCACAGATAAGTGTAAGGTTATGCACATGGGAAGGAGAAACAGATGCTACGATTACTTACTAAACGGGAAACTACTGGAGAAATCAGACATGGAAAAAGACTTAGGCATCTTAGTCAATAAGAAGCTACACTGGAGTGCCCAGTGTCAGGCAGCAGCCACCAAAGCAAATAGGGTGATGGGATGCATTAGAAGCGGTCTGGGGGCACGAGATGAAAATATCATTCTCCCTCTGTGCAAATCACTCATCAGACCACACTTGGAGCATTGTGTGCAATTTTGGGCACCGGTGCTCAAGAAAGACATTACTGAACTTGAAAGGGTTCAGAGGCGGGCTACTAAAATAATAAATGGAGTGGGTGCATTACAATACACGGAAAGGTTATCAAAATTAGGTCTATTTACTCTACAAAAGAGAAGACTTAGGGGAGACCTAATAAATATGTACAAGTATATCAGAGGGCCATATAGAGATCTCTCCCATGATCTGTTTGTACCAAGGACTGTGACAAGAACAAGGGGGCATTCTCTTCATTTGGAGGAAAGAAAATGTCTGCACCAGAATAGAAGAGGGTTCTTCACGGTAAGAGCAGTGAGGCTTTGGAACTCTCTTCCTGGGTAAGTGGTGATGGCCAACTCACTGAATGAATTTAAGAGACGAATAGATGCTTTTCTTGTTAGTAACAGTATAGAAGGTTATAAATAACATAATATTACAGGTAGACCGATGACCCAGCTTAGGAGTCGGGAAGGAAATATTTTCCCTATGAAGAACTTTGGCTTCTACTCTGTGGGTTTTTGCCTTCCCCTGGTTCAACACTGCAGAACAGCGGCACTAAAAATAGGCTGAACTAGATGGACTTAAGGTCTTCCTTCAGCCTTAGAAATCATGTTACTATGTTCCTTTTTTGTGTTGTTCCAGTACACATAAAGTAAATAAACACGTGTATGACAGAACGTGTAATACCAATGATTTTCTGGAACAATTTCAAGGGTGCCAACATTTTCAGCCATGACTGTATATGTGAACATGAGTGGGCTCATACTATTTATAATGACTGTTGGGGGGCTTATACAGTACATAGTGGGGTGGCTATGTGGGCTCTCATACTGTATTTACGAGGACTGTGTTGGGTCTTATAATGTATATAGGGGAGTGTTGTGGGCTCATACTGTATATAGAATATGTGGAGCTAATAATGTATATACGAGGTTATGTGGGGGCTCATAATGTATAATGGTGGATATATGGTATCATGCTGTATATTAGGGGCTATGTGTGGACTCATACTTTAGATAGGGGAGTTCATACTGTATATAGGGGAGGCTGTGTGCGGGCTTATACTGTATATTGGGGACAGTTTTCATACTGTATATATTTGGGCCATGAGGACCATCATACTATATGTAGGAGGGCTGTGAAGACCATCCTACTGTGTGGGGGGCTATGGTGGCCATCATACTATGTGAGGAACTCTGGAGGATAATAATGTGCATATGGGGGCTGTGTGAACCATCAAACCACATGTGGAGTGCTGTGAGGACCATCAAACTATGTGTGAGGGGCTGTGAGGACCGTTATATCGTGTTTGGCGCACTGAGAGGACTGTCATACAGTGCATGGGGAGGGCTGTGAGAACTGGCATACTGTCTGTGGGGCCACCTTACTATCTGTGAGGGCCTTGATTCTGTGTAGGTGGTTCTGGGGGGGTAAGGGGGATCTTACTGTGTGTGTGGGCAATCATGCTATGTTGGTTGGCTATGGGGACATAATACTGTGTTAGGGGGCTGTGGTGGCATCATACTATGTGCATCATGCTGAGTGTGGGGGGCGATTTGGGGACATCATACTGTGTAGGGGGCTGTGGGTCAAGACTCATGGGCTGAATAACAGGAGCAAATCATTTATGAACTTTATAAAAAGCAGAAAATGATATGGTTTTGATTTGCCGCAACAGGTAAGACTATGTTACAATAAACCCTATAGCATGTATTAGCAGTAGCAGTGATTCAACTCATTCTGTTCAATATTAAGTGCTACAATTAATAATAATATAAAATATTAATTTTATAAATAACATGTTAATATTAATATTGAGCAGAATTAAATTCAGCCTACTGGTTCAGCTCTCCGCAACAGTCACGGCTTCTCATGTAGCCCCTCTGAAAAATTCATTGCCAACCCCTGATGTACAGTATATACAGTACATGTTTATATCCATGCATAATTTATATATTATGTTATGTTTATGGGTAAAAGTGTGACTAATGTCAATATGCATTTGTATGTGGCTGTTGTATGTATAGACGCTGGTATGGAATGATAGAAAAGGGAGGGACACGAGCTGCACAGGGACCCCCACTGTCAGGGTTTGCCCTGCTTATTATACTTTTGTCATTATTTTTATATAAAAGTATTTACCGAGAATTTCATGGCTAATGCAGCATCACAATATTTTTTTCTTTCTGTACATCATTCAAGGTAGTCTGAAACTCTTGGTCAGTTTGAGAACCCATTTGTCTCATCTCCTGACACCTAGTGGACAATATTAAAATTGCAACAGTTTTCATTTTTACACTTAAAAATAATATTTTTTATTTCTAAAGTGCCAACATATTCCGCAGCGCTTTACAGATTCAGAGGAGACATGTACAGACAATATGAGACATTATAGAATAACAAAATTCAGATACCAAGAGGAGTGAGGGCCCTGCTCGTAAGCTTACAGCCTATGAGGAAATAGGGGAGGCACAAAAGGTGAATGGGGGGGGGGAAGCTTGTTATATACATGGTACAGCCATCGATTTAATAGGGGATTCAAAACCAGCTGCATGGAGCGGTCACCAGTACAGACTGTAAAAAAGTCCATGGAGAGGAAAGGAATCAGAAGATACAGGAGACAAGAATTGGAAGTAAATTTTTTGAAGGGCAGAATGGGACTAGATTAGATGAGGGAGGTGAGGTGATAGGTTAGTCTAAAGAAATGCGTTTTTAGGGCCCGCTTAAAGGTGCAGATGTTGGGAATTAATCGGATTGTTCTTGGTAGTGTGTTCCAGAGCATTGGCGCAGCTCGTGAGAAATCTTGAAGACAGGACTGGGAGGTTTGAATTATTGAGGATGTCAGTCTTAGGTGATTAGCAAAGCAGAGGGCACAGGTGGGGTGATAGACAGAGATGAGGGAGGTGATGTAGGGCGGTGCACAACTGTGGAGCACTTTGTGAGTGAGAGTGATAAGTTTATATTGGACTCTGTAGCGGATGGGTAACCAGTGCAATGACTGGCACAGGGTGGAGGCATCAGTGTAGCAGTTGGAGAGGAAAATGATCCTGGTTGCGGCATTCAGAATGGATTGGAGAGGGGAGAGTTTAGTAACAGGGAGACCAATTAGTAAAGAATTACAGTAATCCAGGCGAGAATGAATAAGAGCGATAGTAAGAGTTTTTGCAGAGTCAACGGTAAGAAAAGGTCGAATTCTAGAGATGTTTTTAGGTGGTGACATGAGCGAGCGAGTAAACGGATGTGGCGAGCGAAGGAAAAATCTGAATCAAATATAAAAATACTGCGGGCATGCTGCTGGGGTGTAATGATAGAACCACAAACAGAAATGGTAATATTGGGTTTGGGAAGGTTGAAGAGGAAGGAAACATGAGAAGTTCAGTTTTTGACAGGTTCAGTTTTAGATAGAGGTAGGACATGATGTTGGAGACAGCAGACAGGCAATCGCTAGTATTTTGTAATAATGCAGAGGTGATGTCAGGAGACGATGTATAAAGTTGGGTGTCATCAGCATAGAGATGGTACTGGAAACAAAATCTGATGATGGTTTGTCCAAAAGGGGCAGTGTAAAAAAAGAAAAGGAGGGGGCCTAGAACTGAACCCTGAAGAACCACAACTGTAAGGAGAAGAGGAGAGGAAGAAGAGCCGGCAAAAGATACAGTGAAGGAGCGGTCAGAGAGGTAAGAGGAGAACCAAGAAAGAACGGTGTCCTTGAGCCCAATAGAGCGGAGCATAGTGGGGAGGTGCTGGTGATCTACAGTATCAAATGCAGCAGAGAGATCCAGGAGGATCAGCAGGGAGTAGTGGCCATTAGATTTAGCCGTTAGTAGATCATTAGAGACTTAGTAAGAGCAGTTTCAGTAGAGTGTAAGGAGCTGAAACCAGATTGTAGAGAGTTGAGGAGAGAGTTATCTGACAGTTAGCGGATTATACGGGAGTGGACCAGGCGTTCCAGAAGTTTTGGTCCAGGGATGGTTTTTTAAGTAATTGGTGTATGCTGGCATGTTTGAAGGAGGAGATAAAGACACCAGAAGAGAGAGAGATTGAATATTTTAGGTGAGTGATGACAGCTGGGGTGATAGATTTAAGGAGATATGAGGGAATAGGGTCACTGGTGCAAGTAGTAGGGCACGAAAATGTGAGGAGCCTGGTGACTTCTTCTGTGACCAGATCAAACAATGAAAGTGAGCTAGATGAAGTGTAGGAGGGCAGACAATGTGTGGTGTTCTGAGGCTGGAAGGAAATTTCCTGGCGTATATGGTCAATTTTTTCTTTAAAATAATTGGCCAGATCGTCAGCACTGAGGTTGGGTGGTAGGGTGCAGCTGGGATGTTGTGGTTGTTGAGAAACCCCTGGGGTTCCTGTCACACTCGGATTTGACTATTGACGGCGGCTTCAAGCCTGGTCGGGGTCCGATGGCCCTGCCTGTGTGGTTGGCTTCTCTCCGCTCCCCAGTTCGGTACCGGCGGGCCAACGCCCGACCCCGGTCCTTACGGCTCTGCAGAGTTCCACCAACTCCTGCAGACGGCCACCACCGTCTGCCAACCTTGCTGTCAGTGCCTGGGATCCTACTCAGGCACACTCAGATGTTTTACTCCTCTCACTTTCACCTCCAAAACTCATCAGTCTTCCTTTTTCCCGCCTCCAGGCCTGTGAACTCCTCAGTGGGTGGGGCCAGCCGCCTGGCTCCGCCCCACCTGGTGTGGACATCAGGCCCTGGAGGGAGGCAACAAGGGTTTTTTTCTGACTGTTGTTACTGTCTAGGGGGGGGGGGTGTATGTTGTTATGTATGTGACTACCTGGCTAGTCCAGGGCGTCACATTAGCTAGAGAGGTGATCACTGATGAGGATGTTGAAGTAAGCTTCCTTGGAGAAGTGAAGGGCCGCTTTGTATGTTTTGAGCATAAAAACTGCAGTTAACCCACGCTTGATGTTTTATAAATTATTATTACTATGTGACTTTACTTTTTGTTATTATACTACTGGGTTATGTTTTATGACATGGTTATGTACTGCTAGACTAAGGTGTTTTATGAGCTTTTGGACTGTTGCATTCCACCATACCCTTATTAGCATAAATTTGGCCATGTTAAGTATCAACGTCATGGAACCACTTAGTAGTGTCCCATGAGAGAATGCCTACTCCAAGGAGCATATAAAACTGGAGAAAGAAAGGAGATAAGGCGACAACCATATATAGCAAATTCCATTTTATTAATCAAAATACATGTGAATGATGCAAAAGTACATCAATGGAAAAGGTCAAAACCTTCAGTGGGAAAGAAGGGGTGTGAAAGAAGGGGTGGGAAAGAAGGGGTGGGGGGGGGTTTATTTGTTGGGGGAGAAGGGGCGATGTGGTGTGTGGAAACAACCCCTGCCCCACAGAACCAACCAATAGCAAGTGCTATTGTGCACAGACTGCAATGCCACCAATCACATGGGAATATGGGAAGGCTATAAGGCTTCACACATGTGTGCACAATGGTTGTGCACAAGGTGAATATAGGCTCCCTCAGGGAATGGTCAAAGCCACAATAGAAATTTGGCCTGAGGCCGCACGGAGCTGCAGAAAGATACAGAGGTAAATTGAAGGGGCGATATGTAAAGCATAGGTATGCAACCATTGTGCACACATGTGTGAAGCCTTATAGCCTTCCCCAGGTTATCTAATGACCACAGTCCCACTGCAGGAACTTTTTGTTTAATTATACTCTGACTCTGCTTGGCTGCACGGTGCACCAGGCTTGCACTTATCTATCACATGCACACTGATGCTGTTATATTTTAGTGATGGTTATCTTTTCCTATTGCCCCGTGCAGAGCTTGAGCGAATTGCATTGTGACTGCGGTGTGTTCCTGGGGGGATGCTATATAGGCGCACTGTCTATTTAGACATTAACCTACAGTGTTCCCTCTGGGCAGTCATTTTGCCACACATACTTTATGATATATTCCCATGTGATTGGTGGCATTGCAGTCTGTGCACAATAGCACTTGCTATTGGTTGGTTCTGTGGGGCAGGGGTTGTTTCCACACACATCGCACCTTCTCCCCCAACAAATAAACCCCCCCCTTCTTTCCCACTGAAGGTTTTGACCTTTTCCATTGATGTACTTTTGCATCATTCACATGCATTTTGATTAATAAAATGGAATTTGCTATATATGGTTGTCGCCTTATCTCCTTTCTTTCTCCAGTTTTATATATTCCACCATACCCTGTCTGTGTATGCCACATTGAAGGCGTCATCTGTAAAAAGGCGGTCGTTGTACGAGAGCTATGCACTGATGTGACACTGAATATTGTGGTTATACCAAGTTGTCTACAGACAATTGTTAGCGCTTGACCCCAATAACCATTAAATCTGCAGCTAGGTTTATAGGCAAAAACCCCTTTAATTTGCCTGGAATCAGAAATGAATTTTAATTGAGATTTTTTTGGAAACTAAAAAATCCCCAATAAACCAGCGCTGATAAGAGGTTTTTTTGTTGTTATTTTATACTTTTTATTGCTATCCTTGTTTTTAGACACAGATTTATTCAAAACAATTCACACAATAGAAGAAAAGAAAAATACACCACATATGGTAGAAATAAAAATAAATTAAAAAATAATAAATATAAATAATTATTAGTGCAGCAAACAGACACCAGGTGTCTGGTTGCAGTACCCCGGCCGGTAGTATAGCAATTATTAAACCCAGTATAGTATATTAAGTGATGTTTCAAGGCATATGATATTTAATGCCAATTGAAAATATCACTGCAACCTGATTTTTCAGACACCTGGAGAATTCCTTAAGGAAGGGGACCGGTAATGCCCCCGAAACGCGCGTCGGATTGGACATTTGCTCAGCTCACCCTGCGAGGTGCCGATAATCTAGCAGCCTCTCCCCCCCCCCTTGCGAATATCCAGCCCTGTATGTGGCGAATGCCCGGGCTGTCACTAAAGGAGCAGGAGAAGCTGCGTGCCTGATTCAATTACCATCCTGTGAACTAGCACAGAATAGTGCTGTGCTGTGTGGCTCTGTGAATGTGAATAGTGCTGTGTGGCTCTGCTCCGTTTAAAATAGGAGCGCAAATAGGAGTCCCTATCACGGAAACTACTCTATATCTCCAGGAGGAGAAAGTTCCGCACAGTTACCCAGCTTATGGAGGTTGATGTCTGAACTTGACTGTAGGAGCGCAAATAGGAAACTCCTGCATGGAAATGACTTTATATCTCTAGGAGGAGAAAGTATCGTGCAGTCACCCAGCATGTGGAAGCTTGATGCCTGAACTTTACTGCAGGTAAACCCTATTGGAACACTTGATGAGCTGGGGCTCTACCTCATCCTCACTACGATCTTGATGTGCAGTTTCTTCAATTCATTTAAAGGCACTTGGAACGCTGAAATTGCTGCTTATAATATATTCAGCCTCTATTAAAAACCTTTGTGCTTATGGATTGAAGGAAAAAAATTATCCAGGTATCTGAAAAATCAGGTTGCAGTGATATTTTCAATTGGCATTAAATATCATATGCCTTGAAACATCACTTAATACACTATACTGGGTTTAATAATTGCTATACTACCGGCCGGGGTACTGCAACCAGACACCTGGTGTCTGTTTGCTGCACTAATAATTATTTATATTTATTATTTTTTAATTTATTTTTATTTCTACCATATGTGGTGTATTTTTCTTTTCTTCTATTGTGTGAATTGTTTTGAATAAATCTGTGTCTAAAAACAAGGATAGCAATAAAAAGTATAAAATATTAACAACAAAAAAACCTCTTATCAGCGCTGGTTTATTGGGGATTTTTTAGTTTCCAAAAAAATCTCAATTAAAATTCATCACTGAATATTGTGGCACTGGTACCCTGCATGTCAATGAAGGTGGGAGGAAAGGCATGACTTGAGAGTGTTTCAAGTGACAGTAACTGTTGTGGTGCCAAGGACGTGGGCCTGAATGTCAACAAATGTGTAAAACATGTCTAGACAGCATTGGTGCCATGTGAGTGTGTGCGGAGTTAGGTGAAAGAAACCTAATGAGCTGAATTACAAACTTTCATAACTTTCCATAATGAAAACAAAAGGAAAAGAATAAATGGTAATCTTTAAAAAAAAAAGCTGTAGAAAATAAATGTTACCAAAACTACACGTTCTCAAGCAAAAAAACACCCAAAAATACAACATTTAGCATCTAATAAATGATAGTGCCTCTCCTAGTAAACTAACAATTTATTCTTAAAGGGAACCTGACATGTGGAAGAATGCTATTAACCTGCAGATATGGGGTTAATCTGCAGGTTAATAGCATTCTGAACCTGCCCTGTGCCTGCACAGTAATGAGGAAGTTAACTGTAATCCTCCCAGCAGCGTTCTGGTTTCAGTTATGGAGGTGGTGTCATCGCGGGTTCAGTCATCGCTCAGTGTTTGGAGAGCAGCAGCTGTAGCCACGCCCCTGCACTGACTGATAACAGCTCAGCATTAGAGGAAGCTGTCAGTCATTGCGGGGCGTGGTTACAGCTGCCGCTCTCCATACACTGAGTGGTGACTGAACCTGCAATGGCACCGCCACCCATGACTAAACACTGCCGGGAATATTAAAGTTAATTTCCTCCTGGCAGCAGGGTGCAGGGCAGAACACCTTCTGCCACATGATAGCCTTGTCCCTTATAGGTTTTTTTTGCAAATGGGACTTCTTATAATTTGCTTTTAAATATGTCTTTCTTCTTGACACTTTTCCATAAAGGCCAGATTAGTGGAGTATACGAATAAGGCTGGAGTCACACTTGGTGAGACTCATGCGAGGATCACGTCACATTGCCGGCGGCTCTCCTGACAAGAGCGTGTCTGCTTCATGTATTTCTATGCTGCTGACACGTTCTAGTCAGGAGAGCCACCGGATGGTCTGGGTGATACAATGCAATTCACATGCCAGTGTGACCCCAGGCTAAGGGTACGCTCACACTAGCGTATAGTTTGCATGTAATTCGGACAATGCCTTATGCGATAGCACACATTGTGAAGTGTAAATGAAATAATACATAGTTTTCTAAATATTTTAAAAATATAAATCTGAAAATAGTGACTTTCGTTTGTATTCAGCTCCCATCAACCTTGCTGGAAAGGCACTAGCGGTGAGTATGTGGCACCCCAGGGTTGCCACAGTAACAACACAAAGGGTTAACTCCCCACACACAACACCAAGACCTCCTGGCCAGAAGGGGGAGACCAAGCTGCTTCCCTGTACATTCTGCTGGGGGGGAGGAAATGGTCAGGAGTAGTTTCAGTTTGGAAGTTCAGTGCAGAGCACTGAGGAGACAGGATCTCTGTAGGTTGGAAGCTGGCTTGAGCTCACCTCAGGATCCACTGACCAATTCCAGGCCTAGCTGAGGGTCTGAGGAAAGGAGAAAGCGTACACAAAGGAACATTCCTGGGAGACAGAGCATTGCTGAGTTCATCCCAGTGGAGCACACAGAACGGATGCTGGATCCGAGACTGCAGGTTACATACTGCACAGTTACCACCAGAGAAGTGAAGATTCCAGATCTTTCACCTGTACCACAGACACAAGCAACAAACGCAGAGTTCAGGAACATACTAGGAGGGACTCGAGTTGCCTGTCAGGTCGGTACCTAGGAGCAGAGCAGAGCACAGCCGGCTGCATAGTTCATACCGCAGCAGGGCCACAGACACACAGTGCAGGCAAGGAAGCCAAAACGGCCCGGCTGGGCGGGAGAAACCCTGAACCCCTCACAGACTCCGTGGACAGTACTTTGCTGAATACCATCACCAGTAAAAGACAAAGAAACTGCAAAACCGTGAGTCTGCCTGTTTATTGTGCTCGTGTCCTGCACTCCCCCCATAGACTAACATACTGCCCCGGGGAAAAGGCTCTACCCGTGGGGAGCCGTCCCATCTCAAGCTGCCTTCCATCACCCCGGAGGTTCTGCAGCAGCGGTGGTCATCTCTGATCACATTCCACGGGTGGCGTCACGAACATAACCCCCCTTTTATTGTGGAACCAGGGAGCACAGACCGGGTCACGACACCGTGATCCCCTTTCCAGAAGCGACCCCTTGGCCCGGTTCTGGGTATCTCCTTAACCCCTGGCGACACAACTTTGGCGTCACGAACAGGATGCGGACTGGACCCGGCTGCAACCCGGGTGACGTGTGCCTGTAAAGACTTATTGCATCGCATAAAAGACTTGCACTGTGAATTGTTGCAACAAAGAACGGACTTTAAACTTTGCAAAGATACCTGGAAAAATCCAAAAACATCATTGGTAAAATTTTCCAGGCGCCATCTTTAATCACGCCATTACCTGCTATGCGCGGGAAAACATCGCGCCTAAACTAAGACTCCGCCTACCGCTTGCAGAGGAGGTGCGCTCGGTGCTGCGACCCAAACGAAAACGCAGAAAAGTGTCCCAGGCTTGCTGTCAAGAAGACTGGTGAAATTAACTAAGGGGGCGCAAAGATGTCGCAGCAGGGAGACGCTGTTGTACCCGGCGGTGCAGCGGCACCTATCATGCCGTTCCTGATGCCGTACACCCCGGGTGCAGTGTGGCTGCCGCAGTACTCAGGTGAGCCCAACACACTTAATGACTTTATCGGAAAGCTAAAAATCTACTACAGCATGTACCCCCTGACAGAAGCTCAGCGTGTTGGTATGCTTATGGGACAGTTAACTGGCAATGCCCAGCGGGAGGTTACATCCTGGCCGGACGATGCAAAAGACACTGTAGAGCATATAATAGCTGGACTAAAAGCAGCTTTTGAATCCACTGCTGGCAGCCGGGCTAAAATGAGGTTCTTTGGATGCAAGCAAAAACCTAGAGAGAGCGCAAGAGACTTTGCCTTAAACTTGCAGGAGGCGCTCAGAGCACTTAAATTAGCAGAACCTGCCTTAGCCCCTGGAGCAGATAAGCTGCTGATAGACCAATTCCTGGATGGACTCTCATCCCCTTCCCACCGAGGACAACTGAGCATGATGGTGATCCAGGATCCAGGACTAACATTTGCCCAGCTAAAGGATAGAGCCATCCGCCTCCAGCAGGTGGAGGAGCCGCAGGATATAGACTCTGTTCAACACCTTACAGTGGCACCCCAGCAGCCAGTAGTGCCGGTGACATCGGCCATGTCAGCGGTTGCTGCTAACCACCTGGAGCCAATCACTAATGAGGCTCTACATCAAAAGCTTGAAGCCCTTACAGACACTGTTGCTTCCATGGCTAGAATCGTCCAGGAGCTGCGTGGATCCAAGTCTGCACCCAAGATTGAGCTGGCGACCAGCAAGGAGGATGTCCCATGGATGAGGCCTAGGAGATACCAAGCGACGAGAGGACGACCCAGCGACCGCTACCAGCCGGATGGACAGCCCATTTGCCGCCGTTGCAATGAGCCAGGTCACTTTGCCCGTGAATGTGCTTTAAATGGGGATCCCCTGGGGAGGCGGGCCGCTCCTCAGGAATGAACTCTCAAGGTCCTTCACCCTGGCACGACAAGTATGTGGGGGGACGTCCAGTCATCCCCATAGTGCTGGATGGCATTCCGCTCAACGCCTTGCTGGACACTGGTTCCCAAATATCATCAATTCCGCATGTCCTTTATAAGAGGTACTGGGCTGATTCAGACGTTAGCAGTGGTCCATCTAATGTTGCATTGAATATATGGGCTAGCAATGGTGAATTAGTACCACAGGTTGGTTTCAGAGAAATGACCATTAAGATTGGGAGAGTAGAATTGCAGAATCAGGGTATTATCATTGTTGATGTTGACCGACGAGAACGTGAACCAACTATGCTGCTAGGAATGAATGTAATTGAAAATTGTTTTGCAGAGGTAATTACTGTCTTGCAGCAGATCGTCGAGACTGCCAAACCTGGGCAACAGAGACTCCTGCAGAAGGAAATTAAAGCCTTGATGCTGAAGCAGCAGGTAGAAATGTCAGGAGGTGAAATTGGCAGTGCAAGGGTAAGTGACCCAATACCCATTGTAATTCCTCCCAAAACTGAAATGCTGGTCTGGTGTAGAGCCGCAATAGGCATCAGAGGGCGAGACTATCAGGCCCTGGTAGAACCCGTGTACTCAGACAGTAGGCCCACTGTACTGACGGCCAGAGGAATAGTTGAGGTACACAGGGGAAGAGTGCCAATACGCCTTCTAAATTGTGGGGAAGATGAGGTCACCCTACCAAAGTATGCTACCATGGCTAAGCTATATACGGTTGATAACAACGCCATCACCACCGTTGAGCCCTTGAAGCCGTCAAATCAGGCGGAGGACAATGGCTCAGAGGGAAAGCTGGAGGATTGGTGCCAAAAGCTACATGTAGGTACCGATTCTACACCCTCCCATCAAAAGCATGGAGTATACAGAGTAGTGAAAGAATATGAACAAATATTCAGCAAACACCCATTAGACTTTGGGCAGATCAAAGGGGTAGAGCACACTATACCCACAGGTAACCATCCACCCATAAAGGAGAGGTATAGACCAGTACCACCGGCTCACTACCAATGCGCCAAAGACATGCTCAAAGAAATGAAAGAAGCAGGGGTAATAAGAGATAGTTGTAGCCCCTGGGCAGCCCCACTAGTGCTAGTTAGAAAAAAAGATGGGACCATGAGGATGTGTGTAGACTACCGAAAGATCAACCGCATTACACACAAGGATGCCTACCCATTACCTAGGATAGAAGAGTCATTGGCTGCATTAAAATCCGCTACTTACTTTTCCACCCTAGATCTGACTAGTGGGTATTGGCAAGTTCCTGTGGCAGAGGCTGATAAGGAGAAGACAGCATTCACCACACCGATGGGCCTCTGTGAGTTCAATTGTATGCCGTTTGGACTCTGCAACGCACCTGGAACCTTCCAGCGAATGATGGAGTGCTGCCTAGGACATAAGAACTTTGAAACTGTCCTCCTGTACCTGGATGACGTCATAGTCTACTCCAAGACCTATGAACAGCATCTACAAGACCTGGCAGAAGTGTTTGAAGCCTTATCCGGATACGGCATGAAAATCAAGCCATCCAAGTGTCACCTTCTAAAGCCAAGGGTACAGTACCTGGGACATGTCGTGAGCTCAGAAGGGGTAGCACCAGATCCTGAAAAAGTTACCGTGATAAGAGATTGGCCGAGACCCATCAGCGTGAAAGAGGTGAGGCAATTCCTGGGACTGGTGGGCTACTATAGAAGATTTATAAAAGGGTTCACGAAGCTAGCAGCTCCCCTACAAGACATCCTGGTAGGACAGTCAAAGAAGTCTGCAGCCCGAAATCCTCCTTTCCAGTGGAGTGATGAGAGAGAAGAGTCCTTTAAGAAGTTGAAGTGGGCACTGACAGGAGAAGAGATCCTGGCATATCCAGATTACCATCAACCCTTCATTTTGTACACGGATGCCAGCAACGTAGGACTGGGAGCAGTATTGTCTCAAAAGCAGGAAGGCAAGGAGAAAGTTATTGCCTTTGCAAGCAGGAAGCTCCGGCCTACAGAAAGAAACCCAGAGAATTACAGCTCCTTCAAGTTAGAACTACTGGCAGTAGTTTGGGCTGTAACAGAGCGTTTCAAACACTACCTGGCAGCTGCAGAATTTACCATCTTTACTGACAACAATCCGTTGACCCACCTGGACTCTGCAAAATTAGGTGCGCTGGAACAGCGATGGATAGCCCGACTGTCAAACTACAACTTTGTCATCAAGTACAGGGCAGGCCACAAGAATGGGAATGCAGATGCCTTATCCCGGATGCCACACTCGGGGGACGTGGAAGAGGAAACGGAGGGACTGGAAGAAATTGAGCTGCCGGCCTTTCACCGTCCTAAGGTGGGACAGTATCAACCGAGTGTCTACCAAAAACAACAGCAGGCAACTCTCAACCCATTGGCACACCACGGATGGGCTGAAACACAAGACAGTGATCCAGCTGTGAAGCTAGTGAAAGAACTGCTTACACAACAAGGTGCATACCCTAATAAGAATGCCCCAGCTGAGACGCAACATCTCTGGAAGGAGAGAGGTAAATTGTTCCTGTACCAAGGGAAGCTCTGTAGAAGGCACACCAATCCAAAAACACATGAGTTGGTCTGGCAGATCATCGTGCCCAAGAGAGACGTCAAGATGGTTCTGGAAGCTTACCACGACGGTGCTGGTCATTTTGGTTGGAAAAAGTTGGAAGTGCTCTTAAGAGAAAGATTCTACTGGGTTGGCATGAGAAAATCAATTGAAGATTGGTGTAGAAAATGCGGACCGTGCAACCTCAGAAGAAAGGATCAACAGAACCAGAGAGCTCCACTCCAGTCCATAGTAACCAAGCAACCACTCGAGCTAGTCGCATTAGACCACGTCAAGTTGTCACCAAGCCGGTCCGGCTATGTCTATGCCTTAACCATCGTGGACCATTACTCACGCTTCTTAGTGGTGGTACCCGTGAAAGACCTTACAGCTAGAACAGCAGCTAAAGCATTCCAGACGTACTTTTGCAGACCCCATGGTTACCCAGAACAAGTCCTTGCAGATCAAGGTCCAGCTTTCGAATCACAGATCTTCCAAGAATTCTGCAACATGTATGGCTGTAAAAAGATCCGCACAACAGCATACCATCCCCAAACAAATGGCTTATGTGAGAAGATGAACCATATTGTGATTGACCTGTTGAAGACCTTACCAGAGTCAGAAAGAAATCAATGGCCAGAGAAATTGCCAGACTTGGTGGACTTGTACAATCATGTCCCGGTGAGTTCTACAAACTGCACCCCCGCTTACCTTATGCGTGCAAGGCCCGGTAAACTGCCAATTGATTTAGATATGGGAATTCTGAAGCCAGATGCGGAAGTTCAAGAATCCAATTGGGATACCCTACGTCAGCAGCAGTATCGCCAAGTACAAGAGTGCGTAGAGAAAAGTCTCCAACAAGCTAGGGGAAGACAAGAGAGAAACTTCAACCAGCATGCTCTAGCAACCCCATTGCAACCTGGTGACCAAGTTCTCAAGAGGAAACGACGCACAAACAAATTGGATAATCAGTGGGAAACCACCCCATATACAGTCTTACCATCCAGTATGGATAATCCCAAAGTGTGTCTCATCAGTAAGGATGAAGGAAGGACATCAGCTGTCGTGTCAAGAGATCAACTCAAACCGTGTCCTGAAACCCTGAAGACACCAGAAGTCACCTTACCCATACAGGTACAACCTGTCAAGAAGGAAGAAGATGTATTCCATACAGTCTTAGGAGATTTCCCAAAAACATGGCCAAATTACTATGGAGCAGTAGTAGTCCCAATGATCGCCTTCCCTCAAGTGGTGGAACCACCATCAGAACCCATACCACAAGAAGTCTCAAGACAAGAAGAGCTGGAAGTTGAAACCGTAGAGGAAGAACAGATTCCTGGTCCCAGTGGGCTTGCCAGTCCTACAGTCAGTACCCCATCCTCACAAGTACCAGAAACACCAAATAGGTACGCTTCCACTCACACCATTATGCTAAGTACACCCAGTACACCAGCAGTACGCAGGTCACAGCGTAGTACTCAGGGTCAGATACCAGCAAGATATCAAGACTAATGTGGAATTGCATATAAAATGTACATATGTTATAATGTTTATATGAAAAACCGTAACAGTTTATTGTACAGAAAAGGTGAGAGAAGAGTGGTGTAAGGTGGCAGCACATAGAGTTACAACTTGATCACATTGTTGGTGGCCCGAGGGCCGTGAGGCCTACTGCACTTATGACCAGAGTAGAGACACCTTTAAGAAGTGTTTGTTGATTGAAATGTTTATTTAATTGCAACGTTAAGACCAAAAGCCCAGTACCTACAGAGACTATACTGTATGAACACTTATATATTTTTGAACATTTTGGACTCTTTTTGAGCTTTAAGGTTTTTGTATTTTTTCCTTTTGAGACTCTGTATATATATATATATAATTGTTGTGATAACTTGTTTGTTTGTTTCACAGTCCCGGAGTACTGTTCTTCACTAAGGGGGAATGTGGCACCCCAGGGTTGCCACAGTAACAACACAAAGGGTTAACTCCCCACACACAACACCAAGACCTCCTGGCCAGAAGGGGGAGACCAAGCTGCTTCCCTGTACATTCTGCTGGGGGGGAGGAAATGGTCAGGAGTAGTTTCAGTTTGGAAGTTCAGTGCAGAGCACTGAGGAGACAGGATCTCTGTAGGTTGGAAGCTGGCTTGAGCTCACCTCAGGATCCACTGACCAATTCCAGGCCTAGCTGAGGGTCTGAGGAAAGGAGAAAGCGTACACAAAGGAACATTCCTGGGAGACAGAGCATTGCTGAGTTCATCCCAGTGGAGCACACAGAACGGATGCTGGATCCGAGACTGCAGGTTACATACTGCACAGTTACCACCAGAGAAGTGAAGATTCCAGATCTTTCACCTGTACCACAGACACAAGCAACAAACGCAGAGTTCAGGAACATACTAGGAGGGACTCGAGTTGCCTGTCAGGTCGGTACCTAGGAGCAGAGCAGAGCACAGCCGGCTGCATAGTTCATACCGCAGCAGGGCCACAGACACACAGTGCAGGCAAGGAAGCCAAAACGGCCCGGCTGGGCGGGAGAAACCCTGAACCCCTCACAGACTCCGTGGACAGTACTTTGCTGAATACCATCACCAGTAAAAGACAAAGAAACTGCAAAACCGTGAGTCTGCCTGTTTATTGTGCTCGTGTCCTGCACTCCCCCCATAGACTAACATACTGCCCCGGGGAAAAGGCTCTACCCGTGGGGAGCCGTCCCATCTCAAGCTGCCTTCCATCACCCCGGAGGTTCTGCAGCAGCGGTGGTCATCTCTGATCACATTCCACGGGTGGCGTCACGAACATAACCCCCCTTTTATTGTGGAACCAGGGAGCACAGACCGGGTCACGACACCGTGATCCCCTTTCCAGAAGCGACCCCTTGGCCCGGTTCTGGGTATCTCCTTAACCCCTGGCGACACAAGTATACTTGTGATATTTTACAAGGGGAAGCATTGCTGATTGAGAAGGGGTTGTCTGAATAGTGGAAAACCCCTTTAAACAGATCCCTTAGACCTGATAAGGATGCTGTACTCTATATCTGTCAGAATGGCTGTAAATCTGTCATGACAGATTAAACTGGTTTTCTGAACCTCTTCTGCAGGGGCACACTGCTCCTCTGCCTACCAGCTTTCTGCTTACTGGGGATGTGCGCTCCTGCATGACTAACTCTTTGGACTAGCTATGACATCATGCTGCTGGCTCTAACTGTGCTCTCTCTCAGATTCTGCTATATGAGGTAATTTTGCCTCTGCCACATTGGAGGAGAGCAGAGATACTGAAATTGCCTGGATAGAGTAATCTATCCATGTTCAAAGCAGCACTTACAAGCTCTAAAGCGAAGAGTTTGTAAGCACTATGCTCTTTACTTACTCTTTACCACTAATCTACTGCAGTGGTGGCTAGTAACTTAAGGGTACTTTACATGCTGCGACATAGCTAGCAATCTTGTTAGCAATGTGAAATTCTAGATCGCAAGTGCAATCTTTCGAGAGCGCACATAGGTCATTTTACGCATGTGCGATCTCGAATGCAATCTAGAATTTCACATCGCTAACAAGATCGCTAGCGATGTCGCAGCATGTAAAATACCCTTTAGGCAATGAGCCAGAAAATATAACATTTAAAATCCTACTGTTCTTGAGAATGGAGAGGAATTTTAACAGCGAGTAAATTGCAAAGTTGCTTGTTTTCACAAATATAAACCATTAATGGTGAGAATAAGGCCAGAGTCAGACTTGCGAGTGACACTTGCGAGTGACTCATGCGTAATATGCGCAAGTCTCGCATCACATCACCTAGCATGGCCGCACACTGTCCTGACAGGAGTTGGTCGGCTGCATGTATTTCTATGCAGCTGAGACGCTCCTGTCCAGTAAGCAGCAGGCTGTTTCGGGTGATGCGATGCGACTCACGCATATTACGCGTGAGTCACTCGTAAGTGTGACTCCAGCCTAACTCTCTAAGGGCACAAACACATCAGCGGTATTCTGCCGCACTGCCGGATCCGGCATAAGGGCAATACAGTACAATACAGTTCACACACAGTGCGGCAAGCCCCGGTCACATGCTGTCACATGCTCCGGTCACATGACCGCATATGCCCGGAGCTTGCCAGTGAACTTTAATGTACTGTACTGTCTTTGTGCCGGATCTGCGAGTGCGGCAGGAAAACGCTGATGTGAAGCCAGCGTAACTCAACCTCTGGTTACCTACGGCTCCTTTGTTCTTCCTCCCTGCTGCCGAGATCTGTCCCTGTTCAGCACAAGCTGCAGCTGTCAGCCAGGCTTGGTGGGGGGAGATTGATTGATTAACCTCTTCCCGACCGCGGACGGTATATAAACGTCGGCGCTTGCTGGGCTTTGTGCAGCGCCAACGTTTATGAACGGTCCGCGGTTTTGCAGCGATCGTGACCGTATGGTACCTGTAAGCGCCGGGATTCCGGTGCAGGACGCTAGCTGCGACCCCTGACCTCACCAGGATCTGATTGGTTCAGGTCCTGGTGACGTCAGCGCCGCGCTAACCAATGAAAACGATCGCTGGGAAAGTTTGTTGTAGTTACAAACTTGCCTGGGCGATCTGCCGGTATAAAACACTGCTTCACCTCAGATCCTCCGTGTGTGACTGATCTGAGGAGAAACAGTGTGACAAGTGCTGCTGACAGGAGCTCTGTCAGTCAGCGATTTTTCACACAGTAAAAAAACCCACATATTACATCTATAGAAATCAATTCCCCCTTTTCCCAGTTAGGCAGCATATAGGGTTAGATAGGGTAGATGTTCAGTATAGTATAGCATAGAATACAGTATAGTGTAGTATAGTATAGAATAGAATACAGTATAGTATAGAATACAGTATAATGTAGTATAGTATAGAATAGAATACAGTATAGTATAGAATACAGTTTAGTGTAGTATAGTATAGAATACAGTATAGTGTAGTATATAATACAGTATATAATACAGTATAGTATAGAATACAGTATAGATTACAGTATAGTATAGAATACAGTATAGTGTAGTATAGTATAGAATAGAATACAGTATAGTATAGAATACAGTTTAGAGTAGTATAGTATAGAATACAGTATAGTGTAGTATATAATACAGTATATAATACAGTATAGTATAGAATACAGTATAGATTACAGTATAGAATACAGTATAGTGTAGTATAGAATACAGTATATAATACAGTATAGTATAGAATACAGTATAGTATAGTAAGAATACAGTATAGTATAGAATATAGTATAGTGTAGTATATAATACAGTATAGAACACAGTATAGTATAGTATAGAATACAGTATAGTGTACTCAAACTAGTCTAGGAATACACATGCTCCAAAAGTCAAATGGCGCTCCTTGCCTTCCGAGCCCTGCCATGCATCCATAGAGTAGTTTTCCAGCACATATAGGGTATCAACGTATTCAGGAGAAATTGTACAACAAACTATATGGTTCAATTTTTCCTTTTACCCTTGTAAAAATTAAAGATTTGTGGCTAAAGTTACATTTTTGTGGGAAAAAGTAAAATTTTCATTTTTCCCTTCCATATTGCTTTAGTTCCTGTTAAGAACTGGAAGGGTTAATAAACTTCTTGGATATGATTTTGACCAGTGTGAGGGGTGTAGTTTTCAGAATGGTGTCACTTTTGGGTATTTTCTGTCACTTAGGCCCCTCAAAGTCACTAAAAATAGGGTATGGTCCCTAAAAAAATTATTTGGGAAATTTTGTTGGAAAAATGAGAAATTGCTGATGAACTTTGACCCCTTATAACTTCCTAACAAAAAAAAGTTATGTTTCCAAAATTGCGCGGATGTAAAGTAGGCATGTGAGAAATGTTTTTTATTAACTATTTTGTGGGACATAACCCTCTGGATTAAGGGCATAAAAATAAAAAAATTGAAAATTGCAAAATTTTCTAACTCTTTACCAAATTTTCGATATTGTCACAAAAAAACACAAAATATATCGTCTTAATTTTTCCACTATCTTGAAGTACAATATGTCATAAAAAAACAATCTCAGAATTGACGGGATCCATTGAAGCGTTTTAGAGTTATAACCTGTCAAAGTGACACTGGTCAGAAATAAAAAAATTGGTCCGGTCACGAAGGCAAAAACAGGCTCTGGTGCGAAAAGGTTAATTACAATTGGGCTCATGAACTACTTCACTCTACAGTGTGACATAAAATGCCCATATTAATATCAAATGAAAAGAAAAAGAGACAATGCGTTCCAAGTGTTTACTTCCATTGTTACACACAGCGAGGATAGTATATGCTCACCTGCTTGGGTTGTTACCAGGCACAACTATGTACTAGTTAGAATGAAGGGCATTTATCTTACTAAACATCGGTCATTATGGAGTTATTAGAGCACATTAGAGCCAAGGTCTAGAGAAGGGACCTTAGGCGGGCTTTACACGTTTCGACATCGCTAGCAATTGCTAGCGATGTCGAGCGCGATAGCACCTGCCCCCGTCGTACATGCGATATCTGGTGCTTGCTGCCGTAGCAAACATTATCGCTACGGCAGCGTCACACGCACATACCTGGTCGGCGACGTTGCTGTGACCGCCGAATAATCCCTCCTTCAAGGGGTAGGTGTGTTCGGCGTCACAGCGACTTCACCGGGACGTCACTAAGCGGCCGGCCAATAGAAGCGGAGGGACGGAGATGAGCAAGACATAACATCCCTCCCACCTTCTCCCTTCCGCATTGCCGGTGGACGCAGGTAAGGAGATGTTTGTCTTTCCTGTGGTTTCACACACAGCGATGTGTGCTGCTGCAGGAACGACAAACAACATCGTATCTGCAGCAGTAACGACATTATGGAAATGAACAACGTGACACAGATCAGCGATTTTTTACGCTTTTGCATTCGTTCATCGTCGCACCTA